>NC_059430.1:56888775-57188775 GCF_021028975.2 Sphaerodactylus townsendi
ATTTTTGCCCTAATTCAACCATTAAGGTGCATATTCTTCCTCTGTGAAGCACATTTCTGTGGTGCTAGCTGTTTCCACTAACACAAAATTAGTGAACAGAAATTGCGTATTATCAGAGAAATGAGCTCCACAGCAAAGGATCATCTCCACAATAGAAGAAGAGGGGTACGAATCGAAGCAAGTCATGAGGTCGAAGTCAATACCAGCTAGCAACCCTACTCAATTCTGATTGTCAGCCAAAACTATTTAGGGCATAATATTTGCAAAAAATTTTTTTAAGGTGACTAGAAGAAAGGGAACAGTAATTTATCACTTTGAAAAAAAGCCAAATAAATGGATGTAGCATTCTCCTATTATTCAGGGGTTTTTTTCCTATTTGGGAGAAGCAGTACAAAGTGTCATTCAAAATCCAAGTGACTGACTCGTCTGCCTGTGAGTTATGGCTGACCTAAAGTATATTCATTTTTGTCAAATTTGTAAATGTCTCTGTAATATACGCTGACAGTCACTGAAATTGTCTGCGATGTTGCTTCACAGTCCAACACTTTTCCATTTAACTAAATGAATAAATGTGGGTGAGAGTCATGATGCTTCCTCTCCTGTTAGAGACAGTTTTGAATCTTCTTGGTGCAATAAATGTACATTCAACAGGGCAAGAATTTTATTGTTCTTTTTCACAGTACATTTGTTGATGGCCAAGGCATTAAAGTCTAATGGCAATCATTTTATTTTTGGCAGCACAACATGTTGGAGTCTTACAGAGTCCCCCTCTGCTCACATGTCCTTCGTGTCACCATTCTGCTCGTATTGCAGATATTTAATATCATTCATCTGTATCTTTCCTCTTACATTTTAGATCATATTTAGTTCTCCCAGGTCCTTCATATGTCTGTCTTTCTGATCTTATGCCCTTGGAGATACCATCAACCATGATAATCAGTGGCTCTAGGTTGTTTTAAATTATCCTTGAATTGGTCTGTACTTAGACATGTGATTGTTTCTGACAGCTTAATCTTCTAGGTCAGCTTAAAATGCAGTGCCACAATTTGCACCATTGTTGCTGAAGAGTGAGCCTGTTTCTGAGACTCAGGGCAGACCGTCTAGCTTCATTTCACCATTTAAATAAATGGTATTCCTTCCCTTCCTGTTAGAAATACACACATTTGCATCAGCTTCAGCAGGAGCCTTAAAACAGGGCATTCTTTTTGACCCTGTACACTATGTATTCATAGCAGTGTATACTTGCATGCAAGCACTACCACATTGCCAAAAAGCATGACAGTTGTGCTTTGGCAGTGAGTAGAACATGCAATATAGCCTATACATTGAGAATTGTTCATCTAATCACTCAAAGATGAACTTATGGCTCTGTTTTTGATAGTATGTGAGAAAAGAAAATTAAGAAAAATGGAACAGTTTCCCATGGATGTGTAGTAGATCAGGAACTGCTCTGATTTTATGAGTTTTCTTTTCTCATATACTGCCTAAGGTCAAGTCACTTGTCTTCTCTTCAATGGGAGCTACAAGTGAAATCAAACCAAATGTGAAGCTCAGTGGTATTAAGGTGGATCTTTACTCCTTGACAGCTAACAATACAAAGTAAAAAGACAGAGACAGGGACATTCTCAAAGTGTGTAGAACACAATGGTGGGTAGACATTTTCCCAGAATATCAGATGTAGTGTTATGGCCCTGGGTAAATGCAGAGTGGATTGTTGATTGACCTTGGAAATATTGCAGATAAAAGGGTAATTCAACCTGCACTCACCAGCTCCACAAGCACCATGGCTGTTAGCGGTAGTGACATCAGCCAAGTAGGCCTGCCAGGGGCTGTAAGAACTGACTTGGCAGCTTTCAAAGGATAATCCTACAGGCAGTCTGAGGAGAAAGTAGAGGCCATAACCGCAACCATGCCCAAGGGAGCCATAGGTGCTGGCCTGGTCCCCGTGCCCAGCCTCTACCACAGCATGGTGACCCAGCCGGTGCATGGTGGCTCCCTCCGTGCCAAGGCACTGCTTGCTGGCATCCAAGGTTGGGCCCAGCCAAACGGCGGGAAGCCTCTTGTGCCAGGGCGATCACTCAATGGGGTAGAGGTCTTCTGCAGTGCAGGAAAGGCCAGGATCACGCTGGCATGTCCAGCCTCTCCCGCAGTGTGCAATGCCTCTCTCCCGCTGAGGGATCACAGTGGCATGTGAGGCTGGGGAAATTGTGGTGGCATGAGAGGCTTCCCGGCCATATGGCTGGGCCCAGCCTTGGGCGCTGATGAGCCATGTGGCTAGGAGGCCTTTTCCCCTGCTGGGTATCTGCCATGGCACCCTGCCCCCGCCTCCTTGCAGGCCAGCTTCTGCCCTCCCCAGTGCCTGTGGCTCCCATCCGAGCCACCCATGAGCATGGGGTGTGTGGAGGTGGGGGTGCCTGGAGCAGGTGCTGTCCCTGGGGACCATTTCCCCCTGATATGCTTCTGTAACAAAGCACATTGTTTTTTAAGGGAAACAGGAAGAAGAGTGGGGCAGAAGCCACAGAGACCTTGTGGAAGCACTGGGCCCTATCTTACTTGCAAGTCTTGCCTTAGGGCTATTTGGATTTGGACAGCCTGGAATTGTACTATTTCCAGACAAACCTTTAAAAACTGTGCAAGTGTAGGCCAGGGAGAGACACATGTCACCTGCAACTTGCAGCGAGAGGAAAATGGCAGCTAAACAGAGAGTGCTATAGTGAAGTTGAACCCCCCCTCCCTCATGCTTCTGAGGCTCCTGGGCCAATGTGAGAATGGAGGCTGGGGGAATGAGAGATTTAAGTCATCGCTTCTCACTGGTAGTACCTGAGCTAAAATCTGGATCCCATGAAAATGTTACCCAAATGCTTATTCTTCAAAGGCAATTAGATGCTTCCATAGATGTAGTTGTTAGTTATAGTAATGAAAATTGAGCAAAACATGCCAAAGGCAAAAGAAAATATGACTTTTCTGAAATGTCCTGGAGAGTGTCAATGAATCTGGGATTTTTTATGATTTCTGTAAAGTACTAGATTAAGTTATTCTGAGAACACAATCGTACTACTCCTCAGGCACATGCTTCACTCTAAGCTTATTCCCTCTGTTGCCAATTACTCTGCTCTTCAGAGTGCAATGTTTAGACAGAGTTCACCAAAAAAAATCTATGGCAAGTTTATTTAAAAAAAGAACTCTGGCAGGTAAAAAATAGTTTAATTTACTATTGAATGTTTGTTTTATTTTTATACTTATGATAAAGGCCTTACCTTGTTGTGTCAATTCTTTGGAATAATTATGATTGATTAACATAGTGTCACTAGCTCGCATGGTATTTTGCAGGAAAAAAACACATCAATCCCTTTTCCAAGAAATTTCTAATCTCCAGTTCCTGAGGAGGCCAGGTGGCAAGGCAACCAGGGATCGTCTGGCTGCCCAAACCTGGACACATCCTTACAGGAGGGCTGTGCATGGTTGGTTTGCCCTTGCAAACACCCCAAAGTCCCCTTGGTACTAGGTCTAGCTAGCCCATATCATATTGTGGTTCATAGCCATGGGTCACTGAAAAGCCTGTCTGTCCAGTCTTTCAGCTTTCCACATGGCATCCCTTCCCCTATTCTCATGGGTCAGCTGATGTCTGTCAGCCTCCATGATCTCCAAGTGGCATAGTTTCTCCTCTGACTGGCATCTCTCTGTCCAATTCTAGAATTTGATGGTAGAGCTGCTGGGATATCTGGACTTCTTGCTCAGACTTGCTTGGCAACTTACAGCAACTTTTGGACACATCTGTCAATACAGAGACTCATCTCCTATGATTTTTTTTCCCAGGTTCAATCTTATTTCAGAAGACAACTCAATAAAATTTGGGATTGGATCTTGATCTGTATTGGGTGAAAATAAAAAAAAATGCAACAGGGATTAGAGTGCATGCCAATGGTACTGTTGGTGTGAAGTGACAAGTTCCTCATATGAACAGAATTCTGTCTATGTAGCACACCTTGGATGACTGGTCAGCAATAAGCTTGTTATAAATATGGCCAAAGTCAATGCTATTATTAGGAGGATTTGCAGTTCCTTCTGATCCATGTGGGGACAAATGACACAGCAAGACATAGCTTTCGGGACATCAGAAGGAATTTTGAGGCTCTGGGAAAAAAGCTGAAGGATCTGAATGTACAAGTCTTCTCATATCTACTCCTGATTGAAAGACATGGCCCATGGAGAGAAAGAAGAATAGTGGAGGTGAACAATTGGCTTTGCCAGTGGTGCTGCCAGAAACAATTTGGGTTCTTGGACCATGGTCTCTAGTTTTATGAAGAGGGATTGCTGGCAAGGGATGGGTTGCACCTCACGCCTGTAGGAAGAAACATCTTTGCCAGGAGACTCACAAACCTAATTAGAAGAGCTTTAAACTGAGTTATGTGGGGGAGGGAGATAGTATTAAAACAGATAGGAGTTCAAAAAATGATAGTGATGGTAGTCGAAAGGTTATAGAGAGAACTGAGTGAATAGGTCAAGAAGGCAACAGAGGGAGGGAAAAAACCTTAAAGAAGCAGCCAGAGGAAATGCACCATGGCCTTCAATGTCTCTAAGCCAATGCACAGAGTATGGGAAATAAACAATATGAACTTGAACTCTTAATACAGCAAAACAAATATATTATAGGCATCACTGAAACCTGGTGGGATGAGTCTCATGATTGGAACATAAGAATGGAAGGGTATAACCTATTTCAGAGAAACAGATCAAATAGGAAAGGAGGAGTAGCATTATACATAAAAGATTGTTACAGCTGTGAGCAGGTCCATGACTTAAACCCTCCAAGCCATACTGAGAGCATCTGGGTAAAAAATAAAAGGGGAGAGAAACAACACCGATCTAATTGTGGGGGTCTATAATAGACCCAGTTTGAAGAGATGGATGAGGCATTCTTGGAACAGATGACCAAACTTTCACAAAGAAGAGAAATAGTAGTAATGGGAGATTTCAATTATCTGGATATTTGCTGGGAGTCAAACTCTTCCATGACAATCAGCTCCAACAAATTTATCACTTTCCTTGCAGACAATTTCATGGTCCAGAAGGTGGAAGAAACAACAAGGGGAACTGCTATTTTAGATCTGCTCCTAACCAATAATGGTGACCTGATTAGTGGAATGAAAGTGGTAAGGTTCTTAGGTGGGAGTGATCATGTTCTCCTGGAGTTTGTTATACAGTGGAAAGGGGATGCTAAACATAGTCATACATGCATTCTTGATTTTAAGAAAGCAGATTTCAGTAAGCTACTGGGTGAGATCCCATGGTCAAAAATACTAAAAGAGAAAGGAATGCATGATGGCTGGGAGTTTCTTAAAAGTGAGATCTTGAGGGCACAATTTCAAACAGTTCCAATGAGGAGGAAAAATGGGAGGTGTTTAAGGAAACCAGGATGGCTGTCTAAAGAGCTTTCAACTGAGCTAAGATTTTAAAAGGACATGTACAAGAAATGGAAAAGGGGGGAAATCACCAAGGAGGAATAAGCAGGATGTGTAGAGAGAAAGTCAGAAAAGCTAAAGCTCACAATGAGCTGAGGCTTGCCAGATAGGTTAAAAACAACAAAAAAGGCTTTTTTGGGTATGTCTGTAGCAAAAGGAAGAAAAATCGAGTCACTGCATGGCAGAGATGGCAAAATACTAACAGGGAATGGAGAAAAGACAGAACTACTTTCTTTGCCTCAGTCTTTTCCCAAAAAGGAAACACTGCACATCCAGGAGAAAAAGAAACATAAAATACAGTAGGAGAAATGCAGCACACAAAAACAAAAAGGTAGTGCAGGAATACCTAGCTACTTTAAATGAATTCAAATCTCCAGGGCCTGATGAACTGCATCCCAGGGTATTAAAAGAACTGGCAGAATCTCAGAACCACTTGCTATAATCTTTGAGAACTACTGGAGAACAGGAGAAATTCCAGTAGACTGGAGGAGGGCTAATGTTATCCCCATCTTCAAAAAGGGGGAAAAGGAGGAGCCTAATAATTACCATCCAGTCAGCCTGATATCAATACCAGGGAAGATTCTGGAGCAGATCATTAGACAGACAGTTTGCCAGCACTTAGAAGGGAATACTGTGATCACAAAAAGTCAGCATGGGTTTCTGAAAAACAAGTCATGCCAGATCAGTCTTATCTCTTTTTTAGATAAAGTGACGAGCTTGGTAGACCAAAGAATGCTGGGGACATAGCATACCTGGATTTTAGTAAAGTTTTTGACAAGGTGCCCGATAATATTCTTGCAAGTAAGCTAGTGAAATGTAGACTAGACAATGCTACTATTAGATGGATTCGCAATTGGTTGTCTGATCGAATTCAAAAGGTGCTAATTAATGGCTCATCTTCATCCTGGAAAGAAGTGACTAGTGGGGTGCCACAGGGTTCTGTCCAGGGCCCAATGCTATTTTATATTTTTATCAATGACTTGGATAATGGAATAGAGGGCATGCTAATCAAATTTGCCGATGACACCAAATTAGGAGGGATAGCTAATATCCCAGAGGACAGAGTCAGAATTCAAAATGACCTAGACAGATTAGACAGCTGGGCCAAAACAAACAAAATGAGTTTCAACAGAGATAAATGTAAGACACTACACTTAAGGCAGAAAAAATGAAATGCACAGATATAGGATGGGTGACACTTGGCTTGACAACACTACATATGAAAGGGATCTGGGATTCTTAGTAGACCATAAACTAAATATGAGCCAGCAGTGTGATCTGGTGGCCAAGAAAGCCAATGTGATTCTGGGTTGTATCAATAGGAGTATAGTGTCAAGATCGAGGGATGTAATTGTACCTCTCTATTCTGCATTGGTTAGACCTCACCTGGAATATTGTGTACAGTTCTGGACACCGCAGTTCGGGAGGGATATTGACCGGCTGGAGTGGGTCCAGAGGAGGGCAACCAAAATGGTAAAGGGTCTGGAGTCCGTGCCCTACAAAGAGAGGCTTCGGGAGCTGGGGATGTTTAGTCTGGAGAAGTGTAGGTTAAGGGGTGACATGATAGCCATGTTTAAATATTTGAAGGGATGTCATGTCGAAGAGGGAGCAAGCTTGTTTTCTGCTGCCTCAGAGATGAGGACATGGAATAATGGATTCAAGGTGAAGGAAAAGAGATTCCACCTGAACATTAGGAAGAACTTCCTGACTGTCAGGGCTGTTCGACAGTGGAATTCACTGCCTTGGAGAGTGGTGGAGTCTCCTTCTTTGGAGGTTTTTAAACAGAGGCTGGATGAGTATATGTCGGGAGTGCTTTGATTGTGTGTTCCTGCATTGCAGGGGGCTGGACTTGATGGCCTTTGTGGTCTCTTCCAACTCTAAGATTCTATGATTGCAATATTTCCTGATGTCCAAGGGAGCAGAACTTAATGCCACTTAGTCCCCCTTAGACAGGCAAATTGGTGGGGTTCCCAACTAATTTTGCCATTTTTCCTGGTGGTCACATTCCTTCTTTGTCTTTCTGCTCCTGCTTTTAACTTTTATTCTGTCTCCTCTGTACCCTGGTGCACAGCAACAAATACCTCAACAGTGATGGAATACAGCAAACAAAGCCAGTCATTGAGATTACGTGCCTTCATTGGGGGGGGGGGGAGGAATTGTAGCCAATCTAAGACCTAAAGCAGTGTGGAGCGTGAGAGAGTGGTCTTTCTCCCGGATTTCTGCCTTGGCAGTCCTGCCAAAACAGTGCCCTGAAAGGAGTCTGTTTTCAAAAACTCCATCTTGGGACTGTGTTGTGGCCAAGAATGCCTCAAGGACTCCCCTTCCCCCACAACTTAATGCCTGGCCCATACTCAGGAAACAGAATTTGAATATGAACATCACACCTGGGTGAGACCAGTTCTCTTTTGTCTATGTTTGTTAACAGTCCCTGTGACTCATCATCCTTGTGACCTTCTATGTTGTAGCTCCCATTAAGGGTCGTTACCTGTTTTGTCCAACACCTGGCAAAAACCCATCAAAAATAATGGGTCAGCCATCAGCTCAATGGTCTGATACCTCACCTGGAACATCAGGAAGAATCCTTTGTTCAAGGATTCCCTTGGTCCCAAGACATGCTTTTCCCTATAAAAAGCATTTCTCAGACTGCAGTCAGTTGTTCAATATTACGCCACCATGGTGATCGGTAATATTGTTTCCTCAGCACTGATCATCCAGAGCCTAGCCATTAGGTCTCTGCTTCCTGGACATCCACTACAAGACTGGTAATATAATCTTTGATATCACATCCCTTCTCTGTCTATATCCAAAACCTGTCTTTCACCTCTAAATGATATCCTAGGAACCCTTGAATGCCTGTGTTTTTACCCCAGTAACTGAGTGATTGTGAATGAAATTTTATTTTATTCCTTTTGGTATTTTCCCAATAAAATCAATAATTTGAATCCATAGTATTGAATTCTCCACAAATGGGAAAAAAAAGAAAAGAAAATGGGTCTTTCCTGTCATGGGGAGTCCACAATATTTATGTGGTTGCATGTAGTTGAAGAAAGTCATGAACAGCCTTGCTGTCAGGAGAGAAAACATGTTTGGGGAACATCACAAAATGGCAGGTGGCCAGAGAATCATCCTAACATGGAGAATCAAAAGTCTCAGAGCAGAAGAGGGGGACAGGAGACTGCAAAAATATGCAAGAGAAATGAAAAATTTCCTGCTTTCTGCGCAGGTAAGCAGGGAACGTTTGGAAAACATTTTCAAGGAAAAAGAAATGCTAGAATTCATTTTCAAAATAAAATGTTTTAAGGGGAAAAAACACAACATTTTCAAAATGGAAGCTGTGTGGAATTCCAACAGGAAATATTTTATATTTCAGCCTTAAAGTGTTTCATTTGTTCCATGCAGAATGGACCATAGTTAAGCTTCATTTTGTCTAGCATGCAGATGACTTAAAAATCCATTGTTAGGAAAAGAAAATTAATATTGTTTAGAATAATGTTTATTGTTAGAGAAAGTGGTTTAATTGCTCTTGTTATATGAAAGATTTATAGCAACAAATTTTTTAATTAAGTTTAAGTGTGTAGATGCAATAGTAATTCCTTTTGTACTTAAGCAGTGTTTCTTTATTTGGAAAGGGAAAGACCTTTTAAAAAAAAAGTCCTTACCTTTATGTCCCACCTATTCTTCAAGGAGCTCATAGTGGTCTATTCAGATTGGGTTACCCCATTTTCCCCCTTACAGCAACCTTGTAAGATATTGGTGGGAATTGGTGGTCCTCTTTGAAGCTCCTCTGGCATCTTCTCTACAGTCTTTTAGGTCTAAACATATATTTTCACCCAGGCTTTTTAATTAGGGTATTTATATTTCTATCATTTTTGATCTGCTTCTGCTTTGATATCTGTTTTATGTACAGTTTTATTCTGTTTTTATGTCCCCGGCTTTGTTTTAATGAGTTGTTGTTTTAGTATTGATAATGTTATCCTAGACTGCCTCAATGATTCTGGAGAGATGGCCAAAATCACCTAAATAAATTAATAGGTTGCTATAAAAATGTGAATGGCCCAAGGTGAAATTTATGATTTGATTCCAATCCAGGTCATCCATTACAGCTTGCATTAGAGTTGTTGCTCTAAATTATAACATCAAAACCAATTCTCTACAATATATATTGTGCTTGTATATAATGGATAAGCTTCAGAAATACCCTCTGTCATCACCAAAGGATCATAGCTGTTGAAACTATCAATTTTTATAACTTTTAATATCAAGATTTTTAACAAATCTTTGTAGTTCAACTTTACCACAAGGTGGCAGCAGAAAATAATTTTTGCACCAATTTCACTTATTGAAAAAGGGAGCAGTCTTATAACAATTTCTCTTTTGCTTTCTTAAAAAGATCAGGCATTTACTCTGTACCATAGAAATGTTACATGCTGTAGAGTTAAAATACTTCCACCTGTGTCCAAAATCTTATATTTCCTGTAGTTTATGTGGACAATACTATATATTCTTTAAAAAGTGACTCTAGACTTGATCATGGAAATTCATTTCATTTCATTCATTTTTAATTAATTCCAAGAGGTCTATATGTTATTGGTTTTTAATTATTCTGTTTCATTCTTGTTGTTTCATTTTCATAATTTTAGTTTTTACAGTTTCTTATTGGTTTCAATGAACACTCGCCACCCTTTTCTTGGATCTGTATACATAGTTTTCCATCAAAATTGGACAAAACGCATGAAATTTCAGTACTCTCCTAGGACATCCACAATGCCAAATTTCAGACAGATAGAATAAACTGTTTCACTGTTTTAGGCAATCTTTGTGCAGTGAAAGAATTTGGCACTGGTGCCACATAGTTTGAAGAAAGATGAGGCAAAAAAAGTAATAGCATTTGGTAGCACAAGAAAGGCAAGGCATCTATGTGGACAAACGGGTAAGCAAGAGGAGGGCCTTGAGATACATTTGCTTGGACATGTTTAGGAGAACAGCAGACAAACAGGGGAACACAAACTGCCAGGAAAAAATTGGCACAGCAGGGAAGGCATTAGGAGGAGAGAACAATGCAAGTTCCACCTCATTTCCTTCTGAATTGGAATGCCCAAGACATGTATCCTAGTGGTGACAGCTTACAGTCAGTCAAGAACACCCAGAGCCTGTCTCTCACTCCTTCTTCTAAGGAATACCTCCTAAGGTGTAGTGGTTAAGAGCATAAAACTAGTATCTGGGAGACCCAAGTTCAAATCCCCTCTTAAGCCACGAAAGCTCAGTGGGTAACTTTGGGCCAGTCAGACCAACCTACCTCACAGGGTTGTTGAGAGGATAACATAGAGGGGTGAACTATGGAAGCCATTTTGGTTCCCCACTGGAGATAACAGTGAAGAACAAAAATAGATTAAATAAATAAAATGTTAAACCATTTTCAAAGTGACTTTTTGAGTCTGTTCTTAAAGCAGTGTTGCCTGTAGATTATCAGTTCCGCAATGTTTGATCAGAGGTAAGACATACTGATCTCCAATCAACTCACATAAGCCAGACAATACAGTGCTACCAGAAGCACTGAGCCAATTGCTTTTAAAGCAAATGTACTCAATCAAGGACCTCATGCCAAAATTAATGAAAAAGGGTAACACCTACTGATTGCTCCTTTTGTTGCTGGAAGGTAGGTTTTGAATTTCTGTGAAATTCTTTGCTAGATCTACGGGTTTGCATTCAGATATTCACAAACTGAAACCCACAGTTTCCTGAAATTACCTGTTTAGTTTCAGGTCAGGAAAACGGATCCAAGCAATCCTGAATTTCCAACAAACAAAAAAATCTCCTGAAATGTTGGGAATGTTCAGAGGAAAGGTTGGTTTAAGATTCTCCACATTTCACGAAGGCTGTACTGAACACATTAAGATCAGACGTTGAATGTTTAGTCAGCACTGAAATGGTCTAGGATCACAGTTGCTCTCATTCCAGCCCTCCAAATGATAGTCTGCAAAATTAGAACTCAGCCAGCTGGCTGCCTTCCATGCAGTCTTGTTCCTAATGAGTTGCTATCTGCTCAGCGCTAGTGCAGCCGCTCCATCAAAAGTCTCAATAAAGTTCACACAAATGTTTAAATCTTGTTGAGACCTCTGATGGAGCAGATCGAGCAAACTGTGCAGCAGTCTCATGCAGAAGTTAAAACTGACATCAGCAGCTCAGCACCATAGGGAAGCACCTGGTACTGGTGGACATGAAAGCAATGGAGGAAGTTGTCATTAGCAGGAGCTATGGATGTAACAGCACAAATCACAAGCAGTGCCAGCATTTCTGATTTCTGACGCTACTTTGATCTGGAGCTATGAGGGAATTATTTTCACAAAGGTATGAAACAATAGCCAGTGGCAGAAAAAAACAAAATAAACTGGCACATTCAAAAAGGATGAATATACATTATGTGTTTCGATTATCCTTTTGCAGATGCCAAAGAAAAATGCTCTTGCAACAAGTCTGGGTTTTTGAAAAATATTCTATGAGATGTGAAAGTACTGAGAGAACGAATGTGCTCTGAGGAATTGTGTTCAAAGAGAATCCCAGAATCTACAAGGGCTTAAACAGAGGTAATTTTCTCTAGGTCTGAATCACAGACAGCTAGAGACTTGCATTTGCATGTCCTCTGATTTTCTCTCCTGCTTACCTGTGATACCAGATGAAAAATCAGCTTTTGCAAAAGCCTGGCAGTTGACTACAATCCAGGGTGGCTGGAGGACCTCTAAATGTGACAATTTCTTTTCCTTTAGGCAAAAGGTATAAATGGCACATCTAGCATTCTCATACAAACCATGTATTTGGTGCTGGAAAAAAGGGAGGATGAATCTTGCTGATGTTTATTTCATCCGTAAAGCTTCAGTAAAAAAAGAAAGCGTGGCTGCACCTGGAACGCGGCCGCCATTGTGTGAGGGAGAGGGGCCCAGTCAGGGCCGTCTGCCCAGTCGTGGGCGGTCGTCCGATGTCAGGATCCATTTTGCGCATGTGCGCCCATTTTGTGCATGTGCAAATGGCCGGTTGGCTTCAGGCCTGGTTTGCGCATGCACAAAACGCCAGACCGAGATTGCGTGATGTGCTGTCACAAGGGAAGCATGTCATCAGAGTGGGCCAGGGGCAGAGCCTATATAAGGCCCGACCTCGTGGCTTAGGGCCCACTCTGCATCTAGACGCCGACGGTTTTGGACGCCAGAAGAGGATCACAAGAGGACCTTCATAGAGGCTGGTAGGGTGCAGGGAGGGAATACAGAGCCTGGCAGGCAGCCATTGTGGCCATGGTTCTTCCCTGCGGCAACTGGGGACAATGAAGGGTAAAAGTGGCAGGGAAAAGGGGGGCTATTTGGTCATCCCCTAGTAAGGCAAGCATCCAGAGGCCAGGCGACAGCCTTAGGCCTGACACTTATGTGGATTAGGGCTCAGTCGATCGCCCCTTCAGGGCAGGACACTGGACTATCCCCCCTGCCATTACAAGGGAGTCTTGGGAAGGGGCCCAGCCTGCGAGCAGCTCGGTCCAAAACATGCTCCCCTCCCATTACAGCAGCCCCTGACTTGGGAGGGGCTGGGGGGAGATGGACTCATTCGCCTCCACATATAAGGTGGCAGAGAGGGTTGGCCCTAGTTGGGCTTGGGAGGGACACCATCTGGGTGATCATTTTTGCGATGGCGCAGCTGTGCACCTCCGCCGCTGCGCGTGCGAACGCTTTCACTGATGCTCTTTTTGCCGTTTCCATGACATCGTAGTTTGTCCGTGCGGAAAGGGCCCAAGTTTGTTGGGAGTTTAACAAGGGGAGATGCAACTGAGTGAAATGCAAGCTCGAACACTCATGCAAGGTTTGCCTTGGTTCTCTGGTCTGCCTGTACCAGAGGTAGGAAACCACAGCCCTTTCAAGGAGCCCCATCCCCAGCTAATCCAATTCCCAGAGGAGGGGGGTCGGGCCCTGCCACACCAGCCAGTGCAGGTGATCATTGTAGAAGTTAGTAAGAAAGCTAGAAGATGGGATTAGCTTTTAGGAGAATAGCTGGCAGAAACTCTTGATGAAATTATTTAGCATACTCTTTGTCTCACAGGGACAGGTGTGCCATGGCTGAAGTGCAAACTGGCCTTTCCCGGGCTAGTGGCTTTGTCTTTTCCTGATTGCTTTTAGGAAAACCATGACAGCTATTTGCAAGTAAATGTTGGCAGGAGATCTTTGCCCAGGCAGATTTTTGCCTAAACGGTAACTCTGCACCAATATAGGGATGGCATCCATTGGGGCACTGCATTGCTAGGCCACCTCCAAGGTTGACAGGATAGGTAGAAACACTGCTGTCTTAAGAAAACAGTCCTCCCTCACCCATCATGGGTCTGTCTGGAAACAACATCAGCATAAAAGTGAGTCAGTTACTTGACCTTATTCAGCTCCCCCTTTAGGACTGCCCTGCAACAAATAATAAAAAGCTTCCATTAAAAACTTGGGTATAAATGCCTGATGCCTGAGGGGGGAAAGCATTCCAAACCATAGCCAAATACAGTTGCAAAACATGATGCCTTATTTAAGTATTTGCACCATGTTAAAGGGAGCCAAAGCACTTCACTAAAAAAAAATCATGATATGCATAAACAACACATTAATAAACTATGTCATAAACTGGTCCTGAACTCATTTGCTGGCTTGGTATAGGCTGCAAGCAGTGGGATGGGAGCTTGCCTTTCAGCTCACATCAAAGGGCTTATGCCTCAAGCCATGCCAAAGATTTATAAATACCTTTACAGGAAATATTCCAAAGATGCTTCAGCGGCTAATGATGTTTCTCCCAGTCTGATCCCCGCCCCCCTTATATGGACAAGTGGTTCACTCTCTTTGGAATTACACTTTGACATGGTACTTTCTTGATATCAAGGGCTCTTGTTTCCCAATCCCATATTTTAGGCCCTGGATAATTTGTTAAGGTCTGTGCCAAGCTTTATGTCAAACAGGTCACTTGGGTTGCGTAGTCAAAATTTTGAACTGTTGTCAGTAGCAGCCTTGTTGGAACCCACAAGAAATGAAAATGCTGAGTTATTTTAATTCTAACTCAAAAAATCATGTGCTTTATTTTGTGCTTCAATTTACTTGTAGTTATACACTCCTATTAGTTGATTAGGGAATTAGCACTTTCTAGTAAACTGTAAATTAGGGATTTCAGGGGGATATCAGTGTAAAAAATTAATTCCATGGAGCACTTCAGAATAAATCTGTTTACACTTAAGAGGTACTCAGATGCAAACCCCTGAAGTCAGCAATCCACATTTGCTTGCAGGATATTATTGCTGAAATGTCATCTAGCAAAATGGTAGAGGTGAGATTTGTGCCCAAGCTGCTGAAAGGTATGCAAAAGTAGATGGATGGCTTGAGCCTCTGTGGAATGTGAGATTCTGAAGTCTTGTCAGCTTTCCTGTAAGCCCTCAGTCTTTATTCTGGCTTCTCAACTGTTTGCTGATATAAATGAAACTAATGTTTTCTCATGTGTTAAAGCAAATTAAAAACACAGTTGTGGCTAAGCAAAAACTTTTTCAATAGACAAATTTTAATATCATCAAGATAGTAAATTAATATGTTTGTGAGTCTGCATCTGCATTTTGAGATACATCAGTTACATATATTTGTGTAATTTATAAAACTTTGGTCCAGCAATAATTGAAACATAGAGTTATCATTTACCCTGATAAAAGTTTAACTTTAGGTGGTAATAGCTGAATTAACCAGTTCACATATTCCCAAGGGCTATTTTCCTCAGCTGAATCAGAATTTAGTTTTCTTCAAGTGATACTTCCATCCAGGCCAGCAGCTTCTTCTGTGAGAAGAGCCTTGTTGTATCAGACTTGCAGGTTTAAAGTTTCTCTACTCATATTTAAAGCTCATCAACATAAAGGAGGGCTAAGGAGGACCCCCGGCAAGAAGCAGCAACTGTTTGGGAAGAATGGGACACTTGCTGAGTTGCAGCAGAGGCAGTTGTCTTGGCAGCAGTGGATAACTCCTACAAGAGTAGTGCAGCATTCAGAGAAATAAAATCTTCCAATCTGATACAAAAGAATCTGCAAGGTAAAAGTCTTGGGTGCAGTTTTCACTCCTGTGATTGTAAGAAATTTAGGGAGGACTTTTGGGAGTTATCTTCACCAATCCCTCTTTGGACTGAAAGCTACCCTCCTTTCTTATGAGAAGCAGCATGAAAATTACAACCCTACCTGGATTTCAAAAGGAGCAAGAAGGGGGCAGGGAAAGAATAATTTATGAGTAAAAATGACTGATTTGAAAAGGGGGGAAATGAGAGCAGAATATGAGTAAAAATTACCTGCTTTATTTAAGAACTGTCTACTTTCAATTTTCTATTGGAGACTATTTTATCACTCAGCCTGGAATATTTATAGAGAGATATTTAATAAATAAGTTACAATTTGTGTTACGTCTCAGGAACAAGGAATGGGAGGAACAAAACATGGTACTTTATTTCATAGCTGCTACTCACACATAGCCTAAAATCACTCTGCAACTGTGCTCAATATAACACACCTACTGATTACCAATTCCACTGCAACAGCTGCAGACTCTTAAAACAATACAGTACCTCACACATCAATGCAATACATTACACCCCTTCCCCCTAACTCCTGTAATAATCTGGTGGGATTCTCTTTCGCTGAGATCGTCTCAGCTCCCACTCTGGCTCCTGAGTCTGTGTTTGTTCCTGGTTCTGCAAAACAATTGGACCATTTACTGTTTCCTTATCATGCATCTCCATCTGTGCCCTTAACGCCCCAGATTCCTCGGGGACAATTGGACCATTTACTGCTTCCTCATCCTGCAGCTCCATCTGCCCCCTTAACGCCCTAGATTTCTCGAGGACCTGGGGTTCCTGATCTACTATTAGACCTGGCACTCTCTTTCTTACTTGGTCAACATGTCTGCGGATCACCCGCCCCTCTTCAGTTTCCACCCTATAAGACAAAAGGCCCTGTCGGCTGTCTCCGCGACTGCTGGAGATTGCAACTGCCGGACCTGCTCCATAATTTCCGGACATACACCGTATCATCCCTATCGGAAATGTCCAAAGGTTAACCAGCTTTCAACGCCCAGTGATCTTCTTTTTGTGAACGATCATCAACTGAATCGGGATGCATTCGATCCAGCAACGTTGTAAGTTTCCGATTCATTAGCAACTCCGCAGGACTCCTCCCGGGACTCCAGGACTCCTGTTGTACGCACCATCCTTTCTGCCTGCCCATTTGTAGCCGGATGAAAAGGGGCCGAGGTAACCTGGCGAATAACACCATTGGCCAGGAATACTCTAAACTCCTTGGATACAAACGCTGTCCCATTATCTGATACCACTGTATCCATGGGTTGCAAATAACTTACACAGTGCCCTAATTACTGTTTGTGATGTCATTGACATTACTGGCACTACTTCTAGCCCAGGGGTAGGGAACCTGCGGCTCTCCAGATGTTCAGGAACTACAATTCCCATCAGCCCCTACCAGCATGGCCAATTGGCCATGCTGACAGAGCTGATAGGGTGGACCCTATTATATCCCTATTCTAGCCCCAGGGTAAGGAACCAGGCTCTCAGATGTTCAGGAACTACAATTCCCATCAGCCTACCAGCATGGCCAATTGGCCAGCCGACGGCTGATAGAGGTAGGCTATCTGGGCCCGCTGGAAGTTCTATTCTTTCATTTGGAATATGAGTCCACTACGATGAAACACCTGGCTGACGGAAAGGGCCCTGCAAAATCCAATATGTACCCTTGACCACAGTCTTTTTTGTGGACTCCCATTGATAGGTAGGAGCCTGAGGGTGGGGCGAGGTCGTGTTATCTGACACTCCTGCACCTGGCCACCCATTCTTCTATTTCGCACTATCCATCTTTGGCCACCACACATAACTTCTTCGGATGGACCCGAAATGCCTTCATTCTCCACTAATTCCGGGGTGCCCTACATGTAGAGGCCTCCAGCGCCCTAATCCTTAAAGCTGCTGGGATCACTACTCTATTTCCCCACAGTAAAGCACCCCTTGGCCGGACAGATATGCTCCCATGCTGCCTCATTCCAAATGGTCTAAATTTTTCCTCCTAACTTTACCCCAATGGCCAACCCTTCCATGCCCAATTCAAAGCTTCGGGGCAGAAGCACTGGATCATAGCTGACCTTTCTGCTATTTCTGCGGCTTGCGCACTGGAGGCTCTTGATAACGATTCCAACATCAAAACTCCTCCCAAAAGTGGGGAGTGATCTTCCTCCCTCCCTTTGTACCTTAGTGCAAGCGACTCAACACATCTACATGACCAATTTTCTTTTCCGACTGGTGCTGTAAAGACATAATCATATGCATTCAGGAACATTACTCGCACCGCTTCAGCATTCTAAGGGGACAATATCTGTGGTGTTCTGGCGCTCTGAGGAAAATAATCCCAACAGCTGCTTATGGTCTGTAACAATCACAAACGGATTAGCCCATACACGTAATCATGAAAACTGGCCTTAACCCCAACCACTATTGCTAATACCTTCCTTATCTATTTGCGCATAATTGCACTCCGTTGTAGACAATGTCCTAGAATAATACACAATTGGAGCTTCCCGCGATATCACTCCAATTGATGGCTCAACACTGCTCCCAACTCACCCATCACGGGGAGGCATCGCCGACGGTCAAAATTAATGGCTTCCTCTCATCAAAATGGAACCAATACACTTTCTGATGACGCAATCTTTTGACATCTCCGGGAATGCGCTTCTCATGCTGACTTGTCCACTGCCAACACTGCCCGTTTTATCTAATAAACAGTGCAGTGGCTCCGCCACTGTGGCCTTATGCTTTAAAAATGAATGGTAAAAATTTAGCAATCCCCAAAATGCCTGTAACTCTTGCTTTGACTGTGGTGCTGGGGCATCCTGGATGGCCCTCACCTTTGCTTTGATGTCGGGTAAGGGATTCCCCTTGCATCTACCGTGTATCCCAAAAACTCTACTTGCTCCACTCCAAACACACATTTTTCATGCTTGGACGCGCAACCCTACATCTGATAGGGCAATGCACTGCAGTACTTTCCGTACCCGTGTCATCAGTTCCTCCTCAGTTGCAACTCCACTATCAAGACATCATCAAAATACAAGTATGACTCGGCAAATTTCTTAATATTTTCTTCCATCAAAGCTCTGGAATATCCCAGGAGCTACGCTCCTCCAAATTGCAGCCGCTTTACTCTGAATGCCCCCACCACCTGTGAGTCACTATCGTCTGGAGCTACTGCAGTGGCATCATCCACTTCCAGCTGTTGGTATGCTCTCGCAGCTTAGATCTAATTTTGCAAAAATCCTTTCTCCCTGCCAATGTTAAGCTAACGAAAACTGACTGACAACTGGCACTGGAGTACGGATGTTTCTGCAATGCCTTATTAATTGTGCACTTATAATCAGCACAAATGTCGCACATCCCCCATTGGCCTTCAGGGGTCACAATTGGAGTTTCCCATTTTGCATTTACCACTGGCTCCAATATTCCCTGTTCCAATAACCGATCTAATTTGCTGCATCCGCACTTTTAGAGTGCAAAAGCAAAATGGAATGCTCGCCAAATTGATTTTGTGAGAGAAGCGATATTGGGTACTAAAGGATCAAGATGCAATGATATAGGTGGACCCCTTATACTGCCCCTTCAGTCCCTCAGCAAACACACTCTTAAATTCCTCCCCACTAGCACCTCCCATGTTAACTTGCCCTACAACCCTCATGAATTCCGGTAATTGGTGCAATTCCCACAACCTCCCAAACCAGTCCAGCCCCAATAGGCTTGTCCGCCTTCCTTCCACTAACTAACAGATTCAAATATCCATCAAAACATATGATATTTCACATATGGACATTACAGGCATGCCAACCTACCCAGGTACTCTATGTGCGACTTTGATAATCCAATTAAGTGGTAAGAGTCCACAAGATTTAATGTCCAAATTATCCTGTGGGCAAAACATGTTTTATCTGGGAGTGTCCCATGAAAGCGATGGAGATATCGCTGACCCAGAATCCACTTCCATCACACAAGGGACATCCTGGATCTTCACAGTCACCGACCTTAACTTCACACGCTGGATCTCGGGTTGCACGTGGTTAATTACATCAGCTAGCGTAAAGCACCATCCACACTGCTCATGTGGGGGTTGGCCAGTCAAGCTTTCAGCTATATGGGGACAACAAGGTGCATCCACAAGAGTGCTGCATAAGCCGATGAGCCGGGAACATGTCTTCTTGGTCCCTGATGCCTTTTTTTTCTCTGCACACTCTCCTCAATATGCCCCCCAATGTTTACAACAGAAACATTGTGCCTCTTTAAATTTACACCTTTCTCTCTCATGGGGCCCACCACAACTCCACACATTTCTCTGTTAACATCCTCCCCTCTGTTGTGGTGGTCTTCCCCCATCTTCATTGCACCATGCTGCAGTCTCTGAATTTCACCTCTATTACCGGGTCTGCACAGTCCCACTGCCAGCTGTTTTCAATCTCTGTGGGCTCCTGGCTTTTGTCCGCGACCTCCTGAGTAGAGGCTGCAGCAAGTTCAAAATTCAAGGCTTGCTTGATGCACGCTGTTTGAAAAGTCAAGTCTGTCTTTGCCAGCAGCAACTTTTGCAATGATGCCCTCTCTCCAGGCCACAGACCAAGCGATCTCCCTTTACATTTCTTCCAAATTGGAGAGAATTACATTGTTGTGCCAACCGCCATAAGGTTGCAACATAATCTACGCAATACTTTCAGTCCCCTCCTGATCACGTTTATAAAAAAAACACTCCGTCTAGCTATTTCTGGCCAGGCTGGGGAATGAAATGGTTCCTTAATGCAGTCAATATCTCTCTACAAGCGGCGTTGATGATAAGTCTCTTGGTGCTATCAATGCTGAGGCGAGGTCAAACACCCCTTCACCACAGGAGCTCAAAAACACGGCTTTTTTTCCTTTCTGGGTCTGTTATGCCATTCACCAGAAGATAAAATTCCAATCGGGCCTCATAACTCTGCCACTTCAAAGGAAACTCCAAATTAAACTGTTCTAGTTGCCCTTGAAAAGCCATAATTTACTCACACTTCACTACAAGCTTCCTAGACTTTTCAAAGTTCACCTTCGTCGCCAATATGTTATGTCTCAGGAACCAGGAGTCGGAGGAACAAAACATGGTACTTTATTTCATAGCTGCTACTCACACATAGCCTAAAATCACTCTGCAGCTGTGCTCAATATAACACACCTACTGATTACCAATTCCACTGCAACAGCTGCAGACTCTTAAAACAATACAGTACCTCACACATCAATGCAATACATTACAATTTGGTTACATTTTCTTGAGAAAATGACACCTTTTTAAAAGAATGCCCAAGTGCAAAGTGCTATGCAGACATGTGATAGATATACTGTTCAGGTGGAGGAAATATAGTTAGTGATAATGAGCAAGCGAAATTACCTAAATCTTTTTTTAGTTAGTAAACAACTTAGAGGTAAAAGACATATGGAGAGATAGGAATAGATTAGTGATTTCACTTTCTTTTCAGAGAGACATAAATCATGGTCTAGATTAGATATGATTTGGGCCACAAGAGATATAATGGTTGACATAATTAAATCTGAGATTCCTTCTGGATCTGTCACTGATCATAGACCTGTTCCAATGGTAATACAAAGAAGAAAAAAAGAAGAATTTAAGTGGAAATTGAATGATTTTTAAATTTTTGCATGATACTGTAGTTAAAGACTGCAAATTGAGGATGGAGAAATTCTTCAGAATTAATGCTCAAGAAGGTACTGAATGGAAATTAGTTTGGAATACTTTTAAAGGTCATATAAGGTGAATTCTGATAGCCCATAATGGTAAAATAAGAAAGATTAAACACCAAAAGACAGAAGAGATAAATAGGGAAATAAGTAATAAAGAAAACGAGCTGACTGAAAATCCTGAAGATGTGAATATTTTGCAACAATTGAAATTCTTAGAACAATAGTGTGTTATCAATAACAGAGGAAGTGTGGAAACAAATTAATAAGTTGCAACAAAATTATTTTGAAATTGGTAACAAACCTAGTAGATACCTAGCTTGGAAATTAAGGAAAAATGATCAGAGTAAATGGATCTCTAGATTAAAAGTAGATAACAAGATTATACAAGAAAAATAAAGGAAGAGTTTTATAAATTCTATTCTAAATTATAGGACAAACATGTTATGGACAAAGAATTTAGAGAGAATTATTTGGATGGCTGTAGTATTCCTATTATAGATGAAGACCAACAAGAGAGTCTAAACATATAAACGCAGAGGAAATTCTGGGGGCAATAACAAATTAAAGGCCCATGAAGCCCTTGGACCTGATGGAATGTCAATTTTGTTTTACAAAATATTCAAGCAAGAGTTGGTGGTTCCTTTAAGTAACCTGTTTAATGAAATAAGTTAAAGAGGGATACCAGAATCTTGGAAACAGGCAAATATAACAATGATCTCCAAAACAGAAAAAGATAATATAGAGGTCCACAACTTTAGACCTACAGAAACCTGATAAACAATTAGCTTGATATTTTTAGATAGCTTGAATTGGGCTTTCTTATTAGAGATGTTAGAGAGGAGGGTGAGGAGCGAGGTTTATTAGTTATGTTAAAGAAATTTTGCAGAGAGTTGTGGGCTAGAATTAACATTAACAGGGATCTCACAACCCGATGTATGATGAAAAGAGGAAATAAACAGAGTATCTCCCTTACTCTTTATAGTAGCTCTTGAAATGTTTATCGAAAAAATTAAGAATGAAAGCATTAAAGGAGTGAAAGTTAGACAGGAAATCTTGAAACTGAGAACCTATGCTGATGATCTAGTTTTGGTTTGGAAGACCCAATTAATTCAGTAGCATATATAAAAGAAAATGTGGAGAGTTTTGGAAAAGTTTCAGGTTTGAACGTTAACAAAGAAAAATCTAAAATTTTAGTGAAAAATAAGGATGACCAAAAAACAAACTGCAGTTAATGGAACTGATGGGTTGTCATATTACAACAATAGTTAAATATTTAGGAATTTTGATATCTACAACTAATTTAACACTTTTTCAAAATAATTATATAAGGATGTGAAGGATATTTTAAAAAGTTGGGAGAGATTAAAATTATCACTGATGGGAAAAATCTCCGTAATAAAGATGAACATTCTGCCAAGAATTTTATTTCTTGTTCAATGTATCCCAGTTATTAACTCTGACATGCTGTTCAAAAGCTGGCAAAGAGATGTAATGGATTTTATATTAGGGGTGCAGAAAGCCCAGGGTTAAATATTAATGTGTGATGCAAAGAACAGAGGGGACTTGATGCTACTGAACCTTAAATTGTACTTTGAGGCCACATGTTTAATTTGGCTAAAGTAGTGGTTTATATTGAAGAACACCAGACCTCTGATGCTGGAAGGCACAAGACTTAAATTCCATTAGCACCCCTACTTCTAGTATAACAAGGACAAAGCTAACAAGCAATTTTTCATCATGCTGTTAGGTTTGCTTTTTTAAGATTCTGGAAGAAATATAAGCAGAAACTTTATCCCCACCTACCACTTTGGGGTTCACCACATGAAGCATTGAACAATAGATAAGGATACTAAGATATAGTTGAAAATTAAAGATTTAGTGGAATCTAATTAGTCTAAAATATAGACTAAAGTTACAGGAGGAGATAAACATATTATGGAGAAATTGTGACTGTTTTGATTTGACAAAGAAAAGAGAATTGTTTTGATAAAGAAAAGAAATCTTTTAAGATTGCAACAGACATAAATGCATTAGAAAATCAATTATTGAAGATGAATTGACATTTGATAAAAAGATGTATGAAGTTTGCCTAGCTTTAGATATGGAAAAGGAGAATGTAAAAGATTATATGATTAGTTGGGCTAGAAATGTGGGACATAATGTTATGATAGACACCTGGGAAAAAATTATGGACCAAAGGTTTAAGTTTCACTAAGAGTTACTATATTAAAGAGAATTACTATAAGATGTTTTATCATTGGTACATAGAATCTCACAAGCTGTCTAAGATGAAAAAAATGGTTCTGACAGGTGCTGAAAATGCAGAGAAGAAACAGGTACTCAATTTTATTCATGGTGGATATGCAGGAAGGCTAGAGTTTTTTGGCAACAGATCCATAAAGAAATATCAAAGAATTTAAATGACAAGATGGAAATAAAGCCTGAAATGTATTTGCTAGGTATTTGAATGCAAAGAAAAATATAAGATATCCTCATTCATTCATTTATTGGACTTGTACCCTGCTCTCCCCCGTAGGGTTCAGAGTAATTAATAACCAACAAAACAGAATAACAGACCAATTAATATGAACATCAAATAGCAAATATGAACAATAAATAAATATGAACAGCAACAACAACCCCAAAAACATAATCCCAGCTTATCAATCATCAAACATCACTAAACATAGCATATCAACAATATTAATATTTCTTAATGGAATAACAAATAGCAAAAATGTATTAGCACATAGCATAAAATGTAACTGCATCATACACATAATAATACAATATTAAGATAACAGCTTGACATCAAAACAACAAAATATCAGCAATCATATAGCAATAGGCATGAGATGACATCAAGACATAACACCACAATATAATACAATGTCTCAATATTATAATATCTAAACAGCAAAAATCAACAGGTACAATATCCTCATTACGTAATAACAACATAAGCACACAACCAAAGATGGCGACTTATCATTCGATTTCAGCAGGACCTCAGACTAAATATACTCAATTCAGTGCCAATAATAACTTAAGGCTAACTAGTCTGAGACAGCATCTCCCCCTCCTCCCCACTTAACTCTATATACTCTACCTACAGACTGCTAACAATACAACAGTTTCTAGTAATTAAAATATTAGTACTAACTAAAATACAGCTTAAAGACTAAGTATCCTAATGGGAGAAAAAAGTTTCAAACAATTAATTTTATATTCTACACTGACACCCTGTCACATCACATCAGCACCCGAAGGACAGTGTCTTCAGTATTCCATGGAGATCTGCTGCCAAGTCTGTCACCGCCATATCGCAACCAGGCAACCCAGCTATTAACTGCTAAGCGAAGTCCCCTGTGCACCGCACGAAAAGTAGCCCCTGCCATGAGTCTCTTGCACACTGTAAGGGGGGGGTTCTTGCCACGAGCCCCACCACTTGACCAGGAGCCCCAATATCAAAGGGGAAACACTCTGCCGCAGCTCTCTCACAGCCAATGACAAGAAAACTTCATTTTAGGCAGTGATGTTGTTGTTGTTGCTAGGGGCTCTCCAACAACCGCAACCCCACCCCGCTTGGGCCATCCACGAACCCTGGAAGCATCTCCAAATCTGGCCCTCAGCCTGAAAGACTCCTGTCACTTATGAGAATGCTGTTTCCAAGAGCAAAAGCGCCCTATTGTGGCTCTCTCACAGCCAACGGCAAGGAGAGCCTTGGCCAGGCACTGGTGCTGTTGATGTTGCTGAGCAGGGTTTTCCACCACTGACCCCCCCTACCCTCAGGCCCCTGGTCTGAAAAACCCACGCCATCCATTGCAACACCATCCCCGAGAGCGAGAGCAAAGGCACCACCCAATCACAAATGGATGCAAACGCCAAGTAAAGTGGTCCATACTACTGCTAGTAATGACGGTGGGTTCCTAGTGATAGAAAATAAACACTAGCACCCCCTCCTAGGTATCAATATACTAAAAATATACTAAATTACCAGAGCTCTGAACTAACAGACTACTCTGGGTGCCATTTCCATATAGTGGAAAAATAGGAGATATACCGACCTGTTATATAGTGTGTATTTTCTATCACAAGGGGATGATAATGTGTATTTTCTATCTCTAGGAATCCCCCATCATTACTAGCAGAAATATGGACCAACTTACTTGATGTTTGCATCCCTTTGTGATGGGTCGGTGCCTTCGCTCTTGCTCTCGGGGATGGCGTTCCAATGGACGGTGTGGGATATAGGAGATATACTGACCTGTTCAAATACTTATCCACTGCTGCAAGAATAATTTGGACCAAGAACTAGACCCATGGCTGCCATTGCAGCCCGAGGAGGAGCAATCTGAAAGGCCTGGCTGCAATGGGCGTGGCCACACCCAGACTGGAGACACATGATGGGGGCCTCATCACATGACGGGGGCTTGGGCAAGCCTTTAAAAGGCAGTGCCCGTCTGGTCCCAGCCTCTTTTGAGGCCAATGGAGCGAGCAGACCCACCCTCCCTCCCTGTGTTATTGTGGGATTGGTTGAATTGGTTGTTAATTTGCATTTTGCCACAGCCTGGGGTGGTTTTGGGCATAGGAGCACATCCTTTTTGGGGAGGCCAAGCTTTCACGCCAGACCTCCACGTGGCTGGGGGCCTCCATAAGAGGTCTGTGGGTGGTGGAGGGCTCGATAATGCAAGTCACAGAGGCTCTGCCAGGGAGCTCGCTACCTCCGGCAGGAAGGGGTGTCACAGAATGGGCATGAGCTCAATGGTACTTAGTAACTTTCTGTCCCAATCCCCAATTGGGGATGGTTCCAGGTTCAGCATGCTTGCTGCCCAAAGGGCCGGGTTCAGCACGCTTGCTGCCCAAATGAGGGGTTCAGCATGCTTGTTGCCTGGTGGCTAGGTTGTGCCCCTTATGCTTGCCCAGCTTTCTGTGTTGGTTTTAATAAATAAGCTGTGGCCAAAAGTTCATTCCAATGAAAACTGAGTCTGTGGTCATTGGTAAGCGAGCCTCAGCACATCAGCACGCAAAACTTCAAAGATTCTAACAGTGCAAGAATAGCAACTTATAGTCATGGAGTTTGTAAGATTGGCTAAACTGACAGGTTATATTTTATCATCAGCAGTATCATTATGTAATATATGGTATGTTGTATGTGTTATATCATTTGTATTGCAATTGTTTGAAAATGTATTATGTTATTAAAGGAGATATTCAGGAAAAAAGAATTTAATTTTCTAGTTCTGAACAGAGTAACATATTCATAATCAAGAGATGTTTCAACTCTGGGCTGTATGAGTCTCAGGTTTTTGAAGTGGTAGTGACATGGTATGGAAGCCTGAAGAGGGGTCCTGGGGGAGTGGGGGTAAATGGTATGAAAGGCAGGTTCGGCAAAGTTTCTGCCTAGCCTAGTGGCCTATCTATAGTCATGCTGAAGGCTCACTAATATCCAAGAAAAATGGGGGGGGGGGTTAAAATGTTTGCATATGTTTTGTGGTGAAGAACTTCAATGCTGACACATGCTGAGAACATAGGCCCATTCCGCACAGGCCGAGAAACACGGGTGTAGGATGCTATATAACCCATTGGGGGGGGGGCTTTGCACAGGTCCCACTCCCAAAAAGAATCTGTGCCATTTTATTTTCCCCAATTTGTGTTTTGAAAATTGCTAAACAAGCAATCCTTCTGAAAAATCCCAGGTTGGAGCTACTCCTAAGCAAATGGCCAGGCAGGAGGTGCTTTATTTCCCTCTCTTCCACGCTGTTCTCCATAGTCAGGAAGAAGCCACCTGTCATTGCCTGGTTATTGCAGGAAGGCCCTTTTCCCTTTTTTATTTTGTGGCTTGCAGCTGTGCACCTATGCAAGTGCAGCCGGTCATATCATGGGATATCGGTATGGCTGTTGGGATTTATTTCAGCCTGCCTGTGTAGCTGCACGTGTGTTGCAGAATAACAAAAAAGAAAAGTATCTCTGTGAGAAGCAACAACAGCAACCTGGATTATTTCCAGGGTTGCCAATCACTGCTTGCATAAAACATATGTGAACAGGAAAACAGATTCCTTTATCATGACTGCAGCCCATTATACATTTGCTGTGTGGAAGGGGCCATAGTAAAATAAAGTAAAATATGCACAAAGCCAGATGCGCTAGAAAAGTTAACACATGATAACTTTCGTAACATTCTGCATCTTCGTGTAAACTGACCTCAATATTCTACTCAAGTAGAATTGCCAACTCCAGGTTGGGAAATTCTTGGAGATTTTTGGGTAGGTAGAACCTAGGGAGGAAAGGAGATCTTGATGAGTTATAATGCAACAGAGTCCATTCTCCAAAGCTGCCTTTTTCACCAGGTGAACTGATGTCCATTGTCTCTAGTTCAGGGAGATCTCCAGGTTCGACCTGGAGACTAGATACCTGAAGACAGGACCCAAACATGATTTCTCTGAGTCAAGTATCACTGTGAAACACTACCTTCCCATGTTTCATTCTATAAATACAATATAGACTATGATCCAATATGCATGGAACACTTACCTTGGGGCTTCTCACTGTGTGTTGGGCTTGTAGTGGGGGTTCTGGACATTTCTCTGTTTACACATGAGGAGGCAGCCCTCAGCCTGCAGCACAGTTTATCTACTGAACTTGCTGGATCTCAGTTCTTGGTTCTCTTAACTCAGCCCACCAATCAGCCTTAAAGGCACAGACCTCATAACACCCAGTAGCCTCAAAATTGCTGACTTTGTAAAAAAAAATTTAATTACTATTATATTGATATTACTATTATTGTTACTATATCAATATTCTACCCATTCCAAAATGATACCCCTCAAATAAAAGAGGCAAAGCAAATCCCTGCACTACAAGCTGCTGAAGAAGGGAACTATGTGCTAGAGCTGTCCCCTTCCTTTCTTTCCACCCCCCCCACACACACACTCACTCACTCACTCACTCACTCACTCACTCACTCACTCACTCACTCACTCACTCACTCACTCACTCACTCACTCACTCACCCTGCCTCCCTCACAGAGGCTTGTTTGAAATAAAGTATTAAATTGCCCCCTTAATCATTGGGTAGAGTGGAAGTAACAGGTGAGGTGGGGTAGAGTCAAAAACAGACCCTGCTTGTACTGTTCCTTGCAAAAACCACATCTTTGTTGTTATTATATCAATATATTGATATATCAATATGAGCATTTAGCGAAGAAGGAAGCAGTGGCAACATGGAAGAGGGGGTGAGGGTTAGGGTTAGATATTAAAGGTTTTAAAGTACTGAAGATTTTGAATTTTCTTTGTTCTATCTTTGCTTTAAAAAATCTGTGATAATTTCACTACTACCACTGTGAAATTTTATGGGTCTTTCCTTCATATATTTTAAAAAATGAGTTGTTAACCTCTGTGGGAAGAAATTTTGTGGAAAGTTTTGCACATGCATGCTCATTTTTTAAACAAATTGTCAACACCCAGAAAAGCTTTATGAGGAATATGCAAGGACAGAGGCAGGACTTTTCTATAATTGTAGCTCTTGATCCCATGTCATTAGACTCCATGGATAACTTTATAATCTAAGGCCGTTTCCGCACGGGCGTTTAATGGCGGCCTGGGGATGGCAAAAACGCCGTCCCCAGGCTGCCATTCGCACAGGGGGAGCTGCCCTTGCACCGCCCGCCCGGCCCGAAGCCGGCGTTTCCACAGTGCGCTTGGAAGCGCACTTGTTGTGGAAACGCCGGCTGGAAGCTGCTGCCGTGCGAACGGCAGTGGCTTCCAGGCGCTTCCCCCCCACTCCCTCCCTGCACTTACCTTGTCCCCGGCCCTCCGCCGCGTCGCCGAGGTCTGGGGACACGCCCCCCTGCCCGGTGATGCTGGAGCAGTCGCGCAGGGGCGGGGGCGTGTCTCTGGGCCTCGGCGATGTGCCGGAGGGCCGGGGACAGGCCGGGTCGACCGGGCGACGGCGCTCCATGGCGCCGTCTTCCCGGCTCTTTCTGCGCCGACCCAGCCGCTTCCGCCTCCGTGCGGAAACGGCCTAAGTCAAAGCTATTTAGCCATTTTGCAGAATTTAGTACCACTTTATCCCACCTTTCCTCCAAGAAGTTCAGAACAGTGTTCATGTTCTCCCCTCCTCCATTTTATACTTTAAAAAGTATAGGTATAAAATGGTCTGGTCAAGTGTTCATGTCCTCCCCTCCTCCATGTCCTCCTCCTCATGTTCTCCCGTCCTCCACATTATACTTAAAACAACATCTGTAGAAGGTAAGTTAGGCTGATGGAGACAAGGAGTGAGTGGCCCAAGGTCACCCAGTGAATTTGATGTGAGCAGTGTTTCAAACCTGAACCTCCTGAGAGTTAGTCCAATGCTAGCCCAACTATCCAAATAACAAGTGTGACATATCTCTATAATCGGTGTAATAAATATCCTTAATAATGCAGACAAATATACAGGGCTTGGTTCAACTGCCACTGTAGTCTGCAGAAATAAAAACAACACATTGATCCAGTTCAATTTAAGTGTAAGTTTATTACCATGGCAAGCTATAAAAATGCTGTCAACCTGTACAAAAAGGAAACAGATCCCTCAGACATTTAATAGAGGTCAGTAAACTCTGACCAGAATATATGGTTTGAGGTTGAAACACTTGTCCATTTGAGTAACTCTTCACTGCATTCACTATATCATACTGCCATTGTAGCTCTATTGGAAGCTTGACTGAGGTTTTAACTCCCCTCCCTTTTCTTTAAGTTGATTGGTGTATGTTCTGAAGTCTCTGCTATTATGGCAAACAATACTGTTTCACTCAGCTAATTAAGTGAAGAGCAGCCTAACTGTGAGCAAATAAAACAACACAGCTTGCCCAGTTTATCTCAAAACTATATTGCAGCACAAACCAAATATTAATGAACTTTAGTCAGGGGCATATCTAGAGAAAATGGCACTCAGGGCAAGCACTAAAATTGTGCCACCAAACGGAAGATACTTTTTTTCCCTTGGGGACTGGGTACTTCCCTGCTCTTCCTGTGGACACTGCTCCCAATTTTGCCTTTGGAAATTTGTTGTGGGGCGGGGGGGACACCTCTTTTGAAATTCATTTTTGTTGACAAATACATGGGTCTTTGATTGATTGATTGATTGATTGATTGATTGATTGATTGATTGATTGATTGGGTTTATATACCGCCCTCACCCGGGTTTAGTTTCCATATTGCATTTAGTAGTATAGTAGTATTTTATTTAGTAGTATTCATCATTTTCTTCTGGGTTCTTCTGTTGCATTGTAGCTGAGGGAAGGGAGGGGTCTAAGGGGAATGGTAGGGAAGATTGTGGCTGGGGGGAAGGGAGGGAATGTGGGAAGGAGGGAAACATTGTAGCTGGGGGAGCAAGAGAGCAGACTGGGATAATGAAGGGAATGCTATGGCTGAGGGGGAAAGGGAGGAAAGGAACAGAGCTGCAAGGCTGCCTGGTTGAGGCTCAACCCACAAGCCTTGACGAGCCCTGACATTTTTGTTTGAGGGGGAAGGAAGGTGGAAAGAAGGGAGGGAATGGAAGAGAAAGCAAAGGGTTGCAAGATCACCAGACTGAGTCTTCACTTGGTGGCCTTGGTGCTCCCTGACATCCACACTTGGAGGGAGGGGGGAGGGAAGGGAGAAAAGGAAATGATCAATGAGGCTGCAAGTCTGCTGGGTCAAGCCTTGACCTGGTGGTCTTGGCATGCCCTGATATCCTAGCTCAAGAGGGGAAGGGAAGGGGAGGGGAGGAAAGGAACAGAATGCACAGGGCTGTGAGACTGCTTGGTCAAGTCTTGACCTGGTGGCCTTGGGGTACCCTGATCTCCTCACTCAGGGAGGGAGGAAGGAAGGAAGGGGGGAAGGAAAGGAATTATAGGGCTTCAAGGCTGCCAGTTTGAACCTCAACCTGGCAGCCTTGGCACACCCTGATGCTCGAGGGGGTGGGGGGAGGAAGAGAAAGGAAGGGAATTCATGGGGCTGCAAGGCTGCCAGGTCAAGCCTCAACCTGGCAGCTTTGGAGCAACCTGGTATCCTCGCTTGGGTGTGAGGGGGGGGAAGGAGGGAAAGAAATGGAATCCATGAGGCAGTGAGGCTGCCACCTCAATGGAATCCATGAGGCAGTGAGGTGCACCCCAATCCAGCTTCCTTGCTGCTGGGGGTAGAGAGGGGGTAGGTGGCAAAATGCACCCTATGTGACCCACTGATGTGATGCTTGAGCTCTTGCCCCCTCATGTCTCTGGCTTCAGCCATTTCAACATAAGGCAAAATATGCACTTTAAAAATAAATAAAAATATTAGACCCTTCCAAAGTTAGTTGACTGATTGGTGAAATTCCTATTGGCTGTGAAAAGATGAACAAATAAGTGGTTCAGACTGCTACTAGTAGGACACAGATTGATTATGAAGGAGGGATAAATTCACATTATGTGTTAAGCTCTTGGACGATAGGAATGATAATGTGCCATGAAACCCTAGGCTTTTGTATATGCCATATGCATGCTCAATGTACCATGTTTGAAAACAAAGCTTTGACAGCATGCAATCTGAATTAACATATGTGCCTGCACTTTGAAATAGATTGTCTTGCTCAATATAGCTTTTTGAGAAGTGAAAAAGGGGGAAAGGGCAGCTTGTATTGAAAAAAACAAAGGAAAAAGATTCAATGAAAGATCAGAAGTTACTGAGACCTTATAAATTGATGCTGATGCAACTTTTGCCAGAACAGATGGTGTATATGACAGGTGTATAGATCTGAAGAGAACAGTCTATCTACAGATGGCTAATCCAGTGGCTAGCAGTAATCAGGGAGACCATTTTAGAGTTTAGCACTTACCCAGATGGACAATAACAAGACTAGTTTATAGGATGTAGTTGTAGCAGCTATACCCAAAGTAGAGTGATGCCTTGAGATCTTAGCATTTTTAGTGGGGTCTTTTCTAATACTTGCTTATTTAACAAATTTTACTACAAAACTAAGCATAAATATCAAGAGTATATAGAATAAAAGCATCAAATGGCATTTGATGCCACTTTGATTTGAATGTAACAAAGCTAATCAATGCTCAGCTCTCTTGTTAAAATCAACATGATGCCAAACTCCTTAATTTTTGTTTTATTATTCCATTTATCATGAGTGTGTTTTTAATACTCTGAAATTTCTCATTGGATAGTCTAAATTAGGGGACCCCAATGTGTTACCCATGAAGTGCCACAGTGCCTGCTGATACCTTTCCTGGTCCTTGCTCAGTGTTTTTGGAAAATGGTATAAGCTAGATTGTGTTTTTGCTCAGCAGGCCATGTACATCTTTATAAAGGTTGCTTCGGCTGTGGCAGTGGCGGCTACTGCAGCATGACAGAAGATTAATACTGTGTACGCAAGAAAATACTTTAAAACAATATTCATTAAAAAAAGCCATCCTGCTAAACATAACTTTGGAAATGTTGAAGATTTACTACTAGACATATGCATAACCTCCTTCCCTAACATTGTGTGGTTGGCTCCACCTTCTGCAGCAGCCATTTTGTCATTATGTCAACCATCCTGTCAGAAGTCCAAAACAACATAACAGTTTGGAGTTCAATTCACATTTATGGCTCCCTTCTGTAATCAGCCTTCATAGCTAGATAATTAAATAAATAGACAGACATAGATAAGGCAGGAAAGTTCAACAAGAATTGAGTTACTTATTTTGCAATCTTAAGCAGATTCATACTGTTTAAAGCCCAATCATTTCAATGGACAAAGAAGGTAATAGTAGTAGTAGAGCCTTTATTGGCATTATAAATTACAGTAAAACATTTATCAATTTAAAAAACTAGAATGCATCAAATATATACATATACAAGTTGTTCCCATGAGTTATGTTTGTAATTCCAGCTCTTATCAATATAAAGCCCAAATGTGATCACCAAAAGCTACAATCCACAAGTGCTTACTTTTTTACAGTTCATATAAAAAGTGACACCTGGTAATGAGACTGCAACATCTTTTTAGAAGTCCTCCGCACTTGTTTGGGTTTGGTTATCAGCGGTCTTAGGTTGGTTTCTAAAGAACTGTTTCCCAACATATTAAGAAGTGGGCTGATTGTAAAGTGTTATAGATTTCCAAATCTAGCATGGGATAAATAATACTACTAGTTGGGAAAAAATACGCAATGAGCTGAAAACTAAATCTTCAGTTCCTAAGCTCAATTGGTAGACACAAAATACTAGTAGTCATTAAATAATGTGGCCAGCAGTATTGACATATTCATAGTAAATAAAAGGCCCCCGGGGAGCACAACAAGTACATTCTACTGAGAATTCTCAACTATCTCCGCAATGAAATTGGCGATCTCTTCACAAAGACCAGGGTCCGAGTTGTTTAACAATAGAGATAGCCTAGTCAGATCAAGCAGCCCAGATTAGAAGAAAAAAAAATGTAAATTGGTGTATTTAGATCTGATGTTATCAAATCTGGTGCAGTGCAAGAGTTGGTGAGTCAGAGTTTCAACCACATTAAGTTTGCAACTGCATAACCTTGCAGATTTGTCTAAGTTGCTGAACCTACCCTTTAGTAGGGCAGAGGGCATTAACGCTTAAATTGCGCCAATGGTAAAGGGCTCTCCTTGCATGTGGGTTCGTTAAAGTATGGAGGTAGTAGGCCATACGTCTCTGGTCAAATGGAATTAGGAGTTGTGTTGGAGAGCAGGATTACGTTTTGGCTGCTAGATGTAAAATTGTGCAAAATTCTAAGATCTAAAAAAGCCAACTCCTCATTGGAGCTATATATGCGGCTTCTGAATAGGACATTAGGTAGAGAGATTCAATCGGCAGGCCGATGGAAATAATCTTTCTCTCGATTAGAGAAAACCAGGGGTTACCTGCGTGTCCTGTAGTGTCAATGAGACAAGGGAGCATTCGGATGGCAGGTAGTGAAGGCGGAGCCAAAATCTGAAGGCTCTGAGCCAAGCTTTATGTTCCAGGGTGTTTTGCCCCAGTTCTAGACACAGGGCTGCGTAAGAGATGTAGTTTGGAACTCCCATTACTTGGTGGAAAAACTTAGATTGGGGGACATTCAGAGCTTGGTTCACTGCTTGGATCCAGATGGGGACCCCATAGAGTAGTTGGGATTCAACCTTTGCATTGAAGATCCTTAGTGCAAGTTTCAAGAACAAATGAAGTGCCTCTCTGCTCCTAAAAAGAATTGGAGGATTCCAGAGATACTTGGGGAGGACAGAGTGAGCGCTGCCTTTTGGGACAAAGAAGAGTTGCACTAGTGTGCTAATGATCAAGAAAGAACTTGAATATTTTGTTACCACTTTACAGAAATCACATTCTGTGATGTAAAGAAGCCCCATTTCACACCATTAAAGTATCAGATGACACTTTCAAATTTTTAATGTGTAAATATGGGGGTATCATATTTCCTATTAGAATTTATGTTGCAGCTACAAAAATACGTTCTTAATTATTGAAGCATTCTGTTGCTATAGTCAAACCTTGCATTTAATTTCAGCAAAGTAAGTTTTCTCATTTTGATTTCTTACTGATTTCCAGGAAGACATAAATGTTGTCAGAACTTGCTGTCTAATCATTATTTGTGGTTACCGCCGATCCTGTCCCTGTTACATTGAGGAACCTTACAGGAAGAGGGGATTTTCAGACTTCATGCTGGGGTTTTACAGTAAGACAGCAACATAGTGTTTCTGCCCTTTGTTAGAGAGAGGCCCCACTGTTTCCTGTCCTGAAAATTAAAAAGCAGCATTCTAGGATTATAGGAGTTATTAAAGAGGAACTGCTATTTTTAAAAAGACAAAATATCAGTACATAAACATAAAAGGACAACAGAAAATAGCAATAATAATGATAACTAGGGTTCAGCAATATAGAAAATATTTGGTAAAATTCGGATTCAGCTTTATTCAGGTATAAAATTATCTGCATACCTGAAGAAGCTGATTACCATATTTGGTATACCTGAATATATTCGGATATCCTGAATAATTTTGGTCCTTTTTTTGTATTTTTAGATTATTTTTGAGTTTTTCAGCCTGCAGGGGGTGCATTTTTAGGCTCATGGCACCAAAATTGCTGGGTATCTTCAGGGGCCTCTCCTGGTGATATCACCCAGAGTCTCCTGCAGGAGAGAAAGGGGGGATATAAATCCAAACTCTTCTTCTTCTTCTTGGTGAAGTTTGGTTCAGGGGTCCAATTTTCTGGGCCCCAAAAGGGGATGCCCCATCCCCCATTATTTCCAATGGGAGTTAATAGGAGATGGGGCTACCCCTTTGAGGGTCCATAAACTTCGATCCCCTAAACCAAGCTTTACCAAACTTAAGTGGTATCATCAGAAGAGCTTCCTGAAGATACCCTGAAATTTTGGTAATGCTAACTTAACAAATGTGCTGCTGACAGGCACCCCAAGGTAAGTATTGGGGAGATTTTCTGCAGGATGTATTCTTTAGTTTTTTTCTCTTTAGTTTTTTCTCTTTCTTTTTTTCTCAAGTTCCATTGTTATTATTTGACAAAGCCCAATAAATAAACATAAAAATTAAAATTAAAATAATAACAAATCTGAAAAGGGAGAAAAGGAGAGATGTACATGGGAGTAGAAGAAGTGGAGGGGCTGGTGGTGGGTAAAAGGAATATGTCTGGGGCAAGCTGTGCTCACTGGCAAATCTCATCCACTCTGGCGCTGAAGAAAATTAAAGTTGCACTTAAAGTGGTGCTGCTTGGCACGGGGAAAATGGAAATTGAAAGTGAGGCTAGGGGAAATACAGTTGTAAAAGAAATGTTGCTGCGACCAACATTTGCCCCTGCCACACAACAGACATCTTGTACATAATGGACCTGTCTGTTTTAAATTGCTTCTGGGCCAATCACCACAGTCCCTCACCTCCACAGCCAATCACCATAGCTTCCACCATGGTGTTGCGGGGAGGAAGGGAGAAACTTCCCCTTTCACTTGCTCTCAGTCATGCAGCTTAAAAATAGCCCCAGGTTACTCCAGGACTGCTCTGCTCCCATTAAACAAAATAAATCCTTGCAGCTCAGGGCAGCGATACTGAATTGCTCCTATCTGACAATGTGATCAAATTTTTGAGAAAAAAATATTTTTGGTTAAGAATGCAAAATAAGAGAAGGTGTTTAATTCAATGTGGGTAGATGTTAAAGTTATCTGATAAATATAGCCACACATATTATAATGAATAAATAAAATAATGAATCAATCAATCAAACCGAAGTTCTCCCATATGATTTGCTTGTTTGCAGCTGTCATGATGTACCAGAAAAACAAAATTAGAGATGAGCAAAACTGCCAGTACATTTTTGGCATTCTTTTGACAGATTATTTGGTTATGCTCATCTGTATGTAATCTGCTTACTGATTATTGTAATACCCAATTGACTGAACAATGTTCTTGAATTTAACTTTGGTATTAATATGAGAATAGTTAATGCATGGAAATAAAACAGGTGATGATGGCAATACGCCGCTAGGCTAGGTTTGTGAACAGTTGCCAAATTATTAAAAAGTTGGAGTTCACAAACAGATGATTCTAAACTACTGGATCAATTTTATGTACACACTACTGCAGAAAAGTCCCATCATGCTGATCAATTGCATGCCCTGTTGGCAATAAACTGCCACCACTGTAAGAACAATACAATAATGTCCTCATTTCATTTTGGGAGGATGAATTTCGTGGCACTGTATTTTTGTTCAACAAATTACAACTTAGATCTATTTTACTAGAGGTCAGTAGAAATTAATACAAATTGAAAACTATTAATAAGACACTGTAGAATTTATTCCATACTTGAAGTAATCAGAAAAAATAAAAAGGTAAAAATTAGTCAGCTAACAATATTGCCTTTGACACTAAACAAAATGAGATCAAGACTTTTAAAACTCCTCTTGGCCTTATTCGCAACCTAAGGAACTGTTTACTTTCTCATGTATGTCAGCAGAATAGGTAATTAATTTCAGTTTTGCAGAAAAGCAGTTGTTACAGAACCAAGAAGACGGTTATCACATGTTCTCAGATACTGGCATATTGTTGACCCATTTTGTATAGCTGGTGCATTTATGGTCTCAACTGAACATTATTAGATTAATCTTTAATGATTTCAACTGAACATTATTAGATTAATGTAATCATAATTAGATTAATTTGTACTAGTCTCATACTGACAAACCCCAAAAGTGAATTTTCAGCTACTCTGTCCATCTTTAAAATGATACTGGTATACAGTAGAGATTTTGGGTCAAACTCCAGAAGTGCAGGAGCTTATTCACCTTTTCTATGAAAGCAGGAATGTTACATGGGGAATTCCTGTAAACAGATAAACACAACACAGATCATTTTATTGAGGGAAGTGATGCAATCAGCTAAATTCTGTTTGTTTCCAGCTACTGTGTTGGTCCCATAGGAGGTCATGAAGAACTTGTGTATATGCAGATTTTCTGAATGTCATAGCTTTTGCACAGTAATGTCTTTTTTTCATTTTAAAATGGTACATTTATATGTATTACTAAAAAGTTCCATAACATTTTATGCCACAAAGAACATTTCAATTTTTATCTCATTGTTCAAAGCAACTGCAAAAGTATGCTTGTAACAACAGTCTGGGATTCTTCCTTTAGAAAATCTAGGATTAAATTAGATACTCCAATGGTTAATACTATGCTAACATATGTGTTTAATTTGAACTTAATACATTAGTAATAAAATAATACAGTGCATGCTTACTTCCAAGCAAATAGATTTAGGATGAGATACATTTATATACAACAGAAAAATAGCCATATTGTTCTATGAATAACCATATTCATAGAATATTTGTTTAATAAGACTCTCAAATGAGCTCTTTTATAGTCCTTGCCTGTCTCCAAATTTTGATGGGATTCTTGGCCACTTTCATCAAGTAGTCCTCAACTACTGTCAATCTCCATGTAAATTAGGTCTATTTGACTCATTGGAGACAAGCTCCTTTCTGTTAAACTTTTGGAGATGCCAGTGAAGTGTTTTTTTATCAAAGGTTGAGTGAAATTAAGCATACTGTGGAGCAACCAACTTTGATCAACACTCTCCTGTAGCATCTTTGGTATTTGAAATACTCATATCCTCTTGGAAGTTTATATTGAAATGAATAGGACTTTCTATTTTGGATGCATATTTAAAGATCATAATTTCATACAAGACTGTACAAACAGTAGTGTCTGAACATTCACAATCTCTGTAGTATTTCACACATGTTCAAGAAATTAAACTGAACCATTTCTATGTCTCTTCAATGCTGAACAATTCTGCTTTGCAGTTGTCCCATTGTTCAAGACATGTTCTTTGATTCTATCAATTATGTAGTTATTCATCCACTTCTGTACATACATTTTTGAGATTCATATAGTAAACAAAAGCTTTTCGAAAGCTTTTGATGTGAGAGGGTGTAATATCTGTCTGAAAACCTCCAGTTTTTTTCTGGTGCCTTCATCTATGGCCAGACTAGTACTCTGCACACATGACCTGTAATTATGAAATCATTTTGTCAATCCAAGAACAAGGAGAAAAATTTTCTGAAGGTCACATAACAGAGGGGAAGTAGTGACAAGCATGAACATTCATAGAGTTTTTCTATCTTACTATGTTCTGAAATACTTCAGATTCACTGTTATGCAGCAGTAAAACACACAACCATATAATAATGTGGAAAAAATTGATATATCTGTTGGCAAAGCAATAAAAATGAAAACTGGGAGAAGAGCAGAAAGTAGCAGACTCTTCAATTGTGGACTAAATCCTTTCATTTATTATATCAGGAACAAGAAGTAAGCATTTGTAGAATTTACAGATGCTTTTACATATAAGTCAAAGGAAAATTCATATTTACGTGAAAATGCAAAAACTCTGTTGGCTATACTATCTAGAAATATTTTCAGGTGTTGGTGGTCTCTGCAAGAGTCCTGAAAATGATATCAGCAGTGACTCTCTGCATGGACCTATATGACCCATTTTTCAATAATAAATTCAGCATCATCCTATTCACATAGCATCGGCAATTTACTTGAACCCCAGTTTTTAGTTACACTTAGTCATATTGGAACTAAAACCAGGGCAGAAAAAAACAATTCTTAACAAGTTCCCCATAAGACTACAAGTTGTCAAAGGTGGAGCCTGGAATTTTCATGAGGTGAAAAATACAGAACAGGAGTCATTTACCAAAATTTCTTCATTGTACCCTTTCCTTCCTGTATTTAAATTTGTTTAAATAAAATTTTACTGAGAATTAACACTGAGGTAAATATGAGTGTATTTCTTAAGCTGAGGTTCTTATCAACTGCAAGAAATGACTCAAAATGAAAAGAACAATTAAAAAGATTGAGAGGGTAGCTGTGCAGAATACCTAGATTTGAGTTCCTAAGCCACTACTGCCCTTATCTGGATAACTCAGGCTAGTCCTATCACATAATATCTCAGAGGTTAAGCAGGGTTGGACCTGGTTAGTACTTGGATGAGAGACCACCAAGGAATACTAAGGTTCCTACACAAAAGCAAGCAATGGCAAAAACCTCTGTTAGTTACTTACCTTGAAAACCTCACAGGATTGCTGTAGGTTGGCTGCAGCTTGGGAAAAAATAGTGCTACTGGACTTGAATCTAGCAATTGAAGGGTTCGTAATTAGAGTTGTGGGGGACAGCAGGTCTGCACCCATTAAAATCAATAATACTGCAGCATTAAGGAATAGCATAGGAGCAATAAGAAAGTGGCACAGTGCTTGTTGACAGTTTAAAAGGGAAATTGCTGGGAGGTTCATTTAATCCATTCTGGATTAATTATATATGGGTTCTAAATAATTATTTTAGGGAACTATACTTCAGGCAGAGAATGAGAAGATAACCTTTTTCCTTCGAGGAATACTTTTCAATTATTTAACTTATGCTGTGGAGCTTCTTGGGATGTGAAGTAGAGCCTTATCTTGTCAGATTTCAGAAGCTGAGGCAGGTTAGTTTAGGAGACCTTCAAAAAAGATTCTTCAGAGGAAGGCAATGGCAAACCACCTCTGCTTAATCACTTGCCGTGAAAGCTCCACCATAAAATACAAAGAAAACTGGATATTTTCCTACTGAGTCTGCATAATGACAAGTGTATTTTTTAAAAATGATGTTTTATTCCTATATATATATATATATATATATATGATTACTAATGCAAGAATAGAGATTGCCAAGTACTGGAGACTACCAACAACACCAAATAGCGAAGAATGGAGAACAAGAATGTTTCAAGTTATGGAAGAGGACAAATTGACATGCATTTCAAAAGACACATCAAACAATTATTTTGATTTAATTTATTTTTGTTACAATTTTGGGAACAATTTATGACTGAATAAATTAAATTAAAATGGTAAGTTAGTGTTAGGGTTAAGGCAAGGGCAGGGGCTCAGAAGTACCTTGGTGTTATGGTGAGTTTTAGGGCACAGTCCAAAAACAGGGCTATGGTCAGTTTTAAGTTTTGGGATTTTTAAAATGATTTTGGACTCCCCACGACATGCCCAGGTAGAGACGGCCTGGCAAGAGATGCAGGGCCTTCTGAGGTTTGAAAAAAAACATGGGGACTAGGCCTGCCCCCCCCAAAGAAGCCCCAGAGTCTGGGAGCCATGGCTACAGAGGCGCATGGATGGCCCCACTTGGCTGACAGGGGAAACCATAGGTGGGGGGGGGGCTTGATGGGGGTGGGAAAAACCAGGTCTTGCCCCCAGTACTGGCTGGGCATGGGGCAGAGGTGGAAAACTCCAATGTCTTGCCCTGGGCATCATTTTCTGCCAGTGTGCCTCTGGGTTTTTCACTTGTGGTATGCTGAGAATAGGGACTGCTGTAACTCACAAAGGTCTGCTCAGGAGGAGTTGGTCTGATGTATTTAACAATACTGGAAACTAATTGCTGGACCTAGATGGAGATGGGTCCCCTCTTGAAGGCCAGAAAGAGTGGGCTCCACCACCACATGATGCAGAAGATCAAAGGAACCTCATGCTTTTGTCAAAAGCCAAAGCAGCTGAGGAAGGGAAAACAAATGGATGTTTGACCAATTCCCCTAAAGTAGGCTTTTGCACTACAAATTGACTTTCTATCAGAGCTTCTATTTTTTGCTTTTATTGACCAACCTGTCCCCTCCAAATTAAGCAACCAGCCACTGCTCTGGAGAGGACCTGCTCCCAACACCCCGTGGCAACAATCTGTCTAAAACAAACATTCAAAAGAATCATACAGAGACCCTCACTGAATTGATGGTTATAGGTAATTTAGTGCTAGAGTGTATGCGGCAGGCAAGATGAATGAGATGTGCCCTTTTCAGCCTGAGTGGCATCTAATATGGAGAAACTGGGTTTGATTCCTTACTCCCTCCTCACTGAGTGAGGTGGACCTTTATCTGATGAAGACTGGATTTGTTTTCCCCCCTCCTACACATGAAGCCTGATTGGTGACAGCTTAGACTAGTTCTCTTTTGAACTCTCTCAAGCCACACACCTACTTGACAAGGTGTCTGTTGTGGCGAAAGGAAGGCAAAGGAGTTTGCAAGCTAACAAGTACCTTCCTTTCCCTCTCCCCCCACTTTCTTCCTCTCCCCTCTTTCCTGCCCTTATGTAGGGTAGCCAGGTGGGAGCAGACAAAGAATGGGGCATCAAAACTCACTCTTTGCAGATTACAATAGCCCAGCCCCACAGCAAAAGTTAAGAAGCCAGAAGCATCCACACCATATGTAAGGCTATTTATTCACAATTGCAGAACAAGATTTTTAAGAGAATAGAAGAACAATTTACAGATTCATACGGCATTGCCCTACAAAGGAGTCTCAAACAGCTAACAAACACCCCCCTTTCCTCTCCCTTGTGGGAGGCAGGGCAGCAAAGTGGGGCATCAAACTCAAGCTCTGCAGATTACAGCCCAGCCCACAGCAAAAGTTAAGAAGCCAGCGCTCCACATATGTAAGAGCTATTCTGACAATTTAGAGCAAACAAGATTTTTTAGGAATAGAGAGAACAATTTGGATTCATACATTTGCCTGCAAGGAGTCTCCAAACAGCTAACAAACACCCCCCCTTTCCTCTCCTTGTGGGGCAGACAAATTGATGGGGCATCAAGAAGAGAACTCACTCTGCAGATTCCAGTCCAGCCCACAGCAAAAGTTAAAGAAGCCAGGCGCTCCATCCCTTAATATTAAGGCTATTCACAATTACAGAACAAAATTTTAGGAATAGAAAAGAACAGTTTGGATTCATACATTGCCTATAAGGAGTCTCCAAACAGCTAACAAACACCCCTCCCTTTCTCCTCTCCCCACAGCAAGCACCTTGTGGGGCAGAGAGAAGTGGGGCATCAAGCTCACTCTCTGCAGATTACAGCCCAGCCCACAGCAACAAGAGTTAAAAAATAGAAGCCAGAATCCCCGCCCCTAATATTAAGGCTATTCCACAATTGCAAAGCAAATTTTTAGGAATAGAAGAACAGTTTGGATTCATACCTTGCCTACAAGGAGTCTCCAAACAGCTAACAAACACCCCCTCCCTTTCCTCTCCCCACAGCTTAAGCACCTTGTAGGGGCAGAGAAAGTGGGGCATCAAACTCAACTCTGCCAGATTACATCTCATGCCCCACAGCAAAAGTTAAAGAAGCCATGGCTGCATACCACACACCCAATCAAGGCCATTCCACTATTACCCAAGAGCAAAGATTTTATGGGTAGAAGTGCAGTTTGGATTTGCACACATTACCTTTAAAGGGAGTCTCCAAACAATGATTCACACAAAGCTGGCGCCCTCCCTTCCTCTCCCCACAACAAACACCTTGTGGGAGGCAGGGATTTGCCTTCCTAGCCAGCCTATGGACTTCTCCTGTGCTGGCTGGCGCCCGTCTGCTAGGAGGAGGCTTGAGAGCAACATCAAGGACTTACTGGAGGAATGAGGCACTGCACTCTGGGCTGAGGGAGGGAGGCCGGAGCTCTCCGAGTCCTCCTCACCTGGAGGCACAATGAGTATTTCTCCCAGCCCTCTCTGGACCCTCCAAGAGACCCACCGTAGCTTGAAGGTGCGTGAGGGCTATGTCAGGCTTCCTTAATTTTTTCAGCAGCAGCTCACGGCTTGCTTGGGCTTCCAAAATCAGTCTGCGTGAGGGGATGTTTTGGCGCCCCCCACGTGACTGCAATGGATGCGCCCGGGGACAAGGGGTACCCCTTGTCCCTAGGCAAGTCCGCCAGTGGTGGAGCTTCTTGGGATGTGAAGTAGAGCCTTATCTTGTCAGATTTCAGAAGCTGAGGCAGGTTAGTTTAGGAGACCTTCAAAAAAGATTCTTCAGAGGAAGGCAATGGCAAACCACCTCTGCTTAATCACTTGCCGTGAAAGCTCCACCATAAAATACAAAGAAAACTGGATATTTTCCTACTGAGTCTGCATAATGACAAGTGTATTTTTTAAAAATGATGTTTTATTCCTATATGTATATATATGATTACTAATGCAAGAATAGAGATTGCCAAGTACTGGAGACTACCAACAACACCAAATAGCGAAGAATGGAGAACAAGAATGTTTCAAGTTATGGAAGAGGACAAATTGACATGCATTTCAAAAGACACATCAAACAATTATTTTGATTTAATTTATTTTTGTTACAATTTTGGGAACAATTTATGACTTAATAAATTAAATTAAAATGAAATGTAGAAGTTAATCGATGTTAGAGGTTAAAGGCAAAGGGCAGGGGCTCAGAAGTACCTTGGTGTTATGGTGAGTTTTAGGGCACAGTCCAAAAACAGGGCTATGGTCAGTTTTAAGTTTTGGGATTTTTAAAATGATTTTGGGAACAATTTATGACTGAAAAATTTACATAAAAATAAGTTAGGGTTGGGGTTAAGGCAACGGCAGGGGCTCAGGGTTACGCACCTTGAGTGTTAAATTTTAGGTTCCTCTGTGAGAAGTCTGAGAGAATCTGGCTTTGGGTCAGTTTTAGGTTTTGTTACGAATTTTGGGAACAATTTTATTACTAAAAATTATACAAAAATAATAATACTAGGGTTAGGAAGGTTAAAAGGCAAGGGCAGGAGGCTCCAAAGAAGTATACCTAGCCAGGTGGTATGAGTAAAGGAGTTTTAGGGCACAGTCCAAAAACAGGGCTATGGTCAGTTTTAAGTTTTGGGATTTTTAAAATGATTTTGGGAACAATTTATGACTGAAAAATTTACATAAAAATAAGTTAGGGTTGGGGTTAAAGAGCAGCGGCAAGAATGGAGCTCAGGGTTGCCAGTGTTACGTTCAGTTGAGTTCCTACAGTCTGAGAAATTCGGCTTTGGTCAGTTTAGGTTTGGGGTTTTGTTACAATTTTGGGAGACAATTTATGACTAGAAAAATTTATAAAATAGAGATTAGGAGTTAGGGTTAGGAGAGCAAGGGCAGGGCTCAGGGTTGCCTTAGTGTTATAACTTTAAGTTCTCTTGTGCCAGAAGTCTAAGAGAATCATCCGGCTTTGGTCAGTTTTAGGTTTCAGGTTTTTGTTACAATTTTGGGAACAATTTATTACTAAAATTATACAAAAATAATAATATAGGGTTAGGGTTAAGGCAAGGGCAGGGGCTCAGAAGTACCTTGGTGTTATGGTGAGTTTTAGGGCACAGTCCAAAAAAAAGGGCTATGGTCAGTTTTAAGTTTTGGGATTTTTTAATGATTTTGGGAACAATTTATGACTGAAAAATTTACATAAAAATAAGTTAGGGTTAGGGTTAAGGCAAGGGCAGGGGCTCAGGGTTGCCTTAGTGTTATGTTGAGTTCTACGGCGAAGTCTGAGAATACGGCTTTGGTCAGTTTTAGGTTTCAGGTTTTTGTTACAATTTTGGGAACAATTTATTACTAAAATTATACAAAATAATAATATAGGGTTAAGGCAAGGACAGGGGCTCAAGCACACCTTTGTGTTACCTTGAGTTCCACAGTGAAGTCCGACAATAGGGCTATGGTCAGTTTCAGGTTTTGGTGTTTTGCATTAACCCTTGCCTGAACCCTGACCATAACTTTTTATTTTTATTGATTTTTTTCAGTCATAAATCGTACCTGAAATTATACAAAAACCTAAAACTGACCATTGCCCTATTCTGGGACTGTTCCCTAGAACTCTAGGTAACACTAAGGCAAGCCTCAGCCCTGGCCCTTGCGTTAACCGTAATCCTAACTTCTTTTTTATTGGATTTTTTTAGTCAAATTATGACTAAATAATAATTATGACTGAATAAATTTAAAAAGTTAGGGTTAGGGTTAAGGCAAGGGCAGGGGCTCGGGTTTGCCTTATTGTTACATTGAGTTCTAGGGTGCAGTCCATGAATACGGTTATGGTCAGTTTCCGGTTTTGGGTTTTTGTAAAAATTTTGGGAACAATATATGACTGAATAAATTAAATAAAAATAAAAAAATTCCGGTTAGGGCTAAGACAAGGGCAGGGGCTCTGGCTTGCCTTAGAGTTACATTGAGTTCTAGGGCGCAGTCCTGGAATAGGGTTATGGTCAGTTTCAGGGTTTTGCATTAACCTATGCCTTGCTTGAACCCCAACCCTAACATTTTATTTTCACTTAATTTATTTAGTCATACATTGTTCCCAAATTTGTAACAAAAACCAGAAACCTAAAACTGATAATCGCAATAATATTGGACTGTGCCCTAGAACTCAATATAACACTAAGGGAAGCCTGAGCCCCTGCCCATGCCTTAACCCTAACCCTAATTCATTATTTTTATTTAATTTTTCATTCATAAATAGTTCCCAAAATTATAACAAAAACCCGATACCTAAAACTGACCACGTTCTAATATTGGACTGTGCCCTAGAACTCAGCGTTACACTAAGGCAAGCCTGAGCCCCTGGCCTTTCCTTAACGCTAACCATAATTTATAATTTTTATTTAATTTATTCAGTCATAAATTGTTCCCAAAATTATAACAAAAACCCAAAACCTAAAACTGACCATAGCCCTGTTCTCGGACTGTGCCCTAGAACTGAACGTAACTCTAAGGCAAGCCACAACTGCTGTCCTTGCCTTAACCCTAACCCTAACTTATTATTTTTATTTAATTTATTCAGTCATAAATTGTTCCCAAAATAGTAACAAAAACCCAAAACCCAAAAACAACCATAGCCCAACTCTTGAACTGCACCCTAAAACACAACATAATACTAAGGCAAGCCTAAACCCCTGCTGTTGCCTTAACCTTAACCCTAACCTATTGTTTTTATTTAATTTATTTTTGTTACAATTTTGGGAACAATTTATGACTGAATAAATTAAATAAAAATAATTAGTTAGGGTTAGGGCAACGGTAAGGACAGAGGCTCTGGCTTGCCTTTGTGTTACGATGACATGTAGGGTGAAGTCTGAAAATAGGGCAATTGTCAGTTTCAGGTTTTGGTTTTTAAAAAAAATAATTTTGGGAACAATTTATGACTGAAAAATTTAAATAAAATAATAAGTTAGGGTTAGGGTTAAGGCAAGGGCAGGGGCTCAGGGTTGCCTTAGTGTTATGTTGAGTTGTACGGCAAAGTCTGAGAATACGGCTTTGGTCAGTTTTAGGTTTTGGGCTTTTGTTACAATTTTGGGAACAATTTATTACTAAAATTATATAAAAATAATAATATAGGGTTAGGGTTAAGGCAGGGGCAGGGGCTCAAGCACACCTTTGTGTTACTTTGAGTTCCATAGCGCAGTCCAACAATAGGGCTATGGTCAGTTTCAGGTTTTGGGGTTTTGCATTAACCCTTGCCTGAACCCTAACTTTTTATTTTTATTTTTATTTAATTTATTAAATCATAAATCGTTCCCAAAATGATAACAAAACCCGGAAACCTCAGACAGACCATTGCCCTATTCTCGGAATGCGCCCTAGAACTCAAATTTTCACTAAGGCAAACCTGAGCCCATGCCTTTGCCTTAACCCTCACCCTAATTTATAACATTTATTTAATTTATTCAGTCATAAATTGTTCCCAAAATTGAAACAAAAACCCAAAACCTAAAGCTGACCACAGCTTTATTGTTGGACTGAGCCATAGAACTCAATGTAACACTAAAGCAAGCCTGAGCCCCTGCCCTTCCTTTAACTCTAACCCTAATTTATTTTTTATTTAATTTATTCAGTCATAAATTGTTCCCAAAATTGTAGCAGAATTCGCCTCAGAAGCTGATGGAAGCCGAGGTGACCGACGATCACCGAGGCAACAAAACGGTCGGGGATGACTGGCGAACACCAAAAATGGCGATCTTCGAGGGCAATGTTAGCCGAGGTTCCACTGTACTGTGTTCTTGCAATGTATCAAAGCCCTGATCTTTCAAAACTGAGATAAGGGATGAAGTGCTGGGAGTGAAATATGGTTTCAAACTTGAGCCTCTGGGTCACAAAAGTCACAGAAATGCAGCATCACATTTCAATGAATTAATATTTCATGTATTTATTTTACTATATTTTTAGGCCCCCCTCCCCTTGCAAATTCAGGCCTGTTTCCAACATATACAACCACAAATTAAAAAACATTAGATCATAAAACATGTAGTCCTAAGGCTTAAATACAGCAATACCCAGATAGTGACAGCATACTTTTACAACTGTTAAAACTATACAGAGGAGACCCTACTAAAATTTCCCTGAGGAGACAGAAAGAAGATGGTTTTCCCATAGCTGCCTGAAGCATAGGCCTGGTGGAACAGCTGCATCTTGCAGGCTTTGCAGAACTGCATCAGGTCCTGCAGTACAGCAGTCTTATTAGATAGAGGGTTCCACCAGGCAAGGCCAAGGCTGAAAAAGCTCTAGCCTTGGTCAAGAGCAGCTGGATATCCTTTGGGACCACCAGCAAGTTGTTGTTGGCTGATCATAAAGCCGATCTGGGGACATACGGGGAGAGGCAGTCCCACAAAAATGATGGCTGCAGAATGTTTAAGGCTTTAAAGGCAGTAATGTACCATGCCAAAATTGTTCCCGGGGCTTGCTGTGGTTGCTGTCCTCACCCCCCACCCCGTGCCCAGCAGAATTTCTTTGCCCTTGTAATGCAATGCAAGAGATAAACCAACTCAGAGGAGAGAGAAAAGCAATGGACTCCAGAAATCTGCAGCCAGCAAGCAAACCCACCACCCTGCCCTTTCCCTTCCAATGCCCATCTGCACAGCAACAGCTGCACTGGGAGTAAAAAAGGGGGCAGAGAGAGAATGCTTGGACAGGTGGCCACAGGCATGCATGACGTGCCTCCTGCCTCTGGCCCTGGTAGTCTCTTCCCTTGGGTGATATCCCACTTCAACTTAAGGTCACCCCAGACTTCATGGTACCATCCTAGCACTCTCTTTCCAAAAGAAATTCAGCCACCCAAGCATCACACACCCATTAGCTCTTCCCCTACATATAATGAGCTGCTGCTGCTGCTCTCTCATTCCATTCCAAATTTAGTGGGGGAGGGGTTGGAAAAATGGACAAAAGAAACTCTCCAAGAATGAAATCTGTCATAGAACACTGACACGTGCTTCTCAGTCTCTTCTTGGTGATGATGATAGCAGCTAAGCCAGCTTTCACATGTATAGAGGAGGCCACTCAGCTCATGCTTTCTTGTGTTTTCTCAGCCACTGTGAAGAGTGAAAGGATCTGTGCAGTAACTCTCTTTCTGTCATGGGAAGGAGGACTTGGCTCTGCATCAAGAAATTGGAGGGCATGCACCTGCAGACAGGTCAGTGGGGGGAATTCGGCCAGGGGGTGGGTATGGGGGATAGAGGGATGGGGCCAAAATGCACCCCATGTGACCCAGGCGAATGGTGCCTGGATTGTCTGCTCCCTCTGGCCTCCTAGATCCACTATTGTTTAAAACCAAAACCTTGAATCTGATTTGGTATTCACTTGCAGTCAATGCAGCTGGTAAACACAGGTTGTACATATACACACCATGTGGTCCCTGTAAGGACCCATGCTGCCACATTTTGTATGAGTTGCAGCTTTCAAAGCAGACCCTTGTGTAAAGTGAGTTGCAGTAGTCAAGTCTGGAGATTACAATTGCATGAATCATTGTAGCTAGATCAGGCTGGGATAGGCAGGGCACTGATGCACTCACCTGGCAAAGATGGTAAAAAGTCCAGTGGGCCACATGGGTAACTTGAGCCTCCATGGTTAAGGAACCATCAAGTATCACTGATGAAATTATTGCTGTATCATCATGAATTTTGACTACAAATAAATCCTATCTTGTTATCTCACTCTAACTCTTTAGGTCATCTGGTTAGAAATGGAGTTGCATGATGGTCTTAGATCACTGGGGATGGATTTGATTTATCAGTGGGTCCTGACCACATCAAATCCTCTGCCCATAGTTAGGACTTTCAGCCTAGCAAAGTGTGCTTTTGGGTACCTTTGCTATGGTTCCTTGATACGGCATTTTGTACTTGACAAGTGTGTTCTTGGTGCTTTACATAGCTCCTTGATGCCCTGAGACTTTACTTTAGATACAGTGGCCTTTTGGAAACTGGAGAATTATGTCTGGATATGGTAACATCTTGAATTTGTATCCTGACTTTTGAACAAATGCTATTTGCTGTGAAATTAGTCCCTTTCTAGTTGAGATTTTATTTTAATCCTTGCTGCCTTTTGTTTTCTTGATAATGTTCTTGCACAATTTTAATAAATTGCTTTAATCACATTTGGAAAGTGTTTTATCTTCAGGAGACTTCTATCTAAACCCAGTTCGACATACTTATGGCTACACTGACAAGGTTAATTTGTTTTGTGAAACTTACTCTGCAAGTGGTCTATCTTGCTGGAGTGACTTTCTTAAATGTAATCTCAGGAAGGTTGGAAGTTTGCCCCTTGGCTTCTAGCTGCTTGGGTAGACAAAGAGGCTGGTGGCAGCTACCATGGTTGGGAGTTGTGGATTCAGACTTCAGGTTTTGTAAGTGTTTTGTTCTGACTCTCCCTAAAACAAGAAATTCTTGGACGAGGGAATTTTGACAATGATACAAGGAAGTTCAGATTATTTTAGTAAAATACTTTTGTAAAATACTGAAAGGGTTTAGCTATCCATGTAATCCTGGCAATAAACATGTTCATGGCCAGTTACTACTAAGAGTCCATGTGCAGAAACACCTGAAGCTGAAACAAAGGGACCATTTCAAACCCATTGGTTTCCCTTTATTCAGAGAAGTGACCAAATACCAGGCTTATGAATTTTTCTTATTTTTAATCAAATATTTATACATTCTTGCTGTATTTTATGTATATTATTTGTTTCCATTCCAATGGCCATCAATGGAAATGATGATGGCAACCCATCACTCTCCTGTTCCATGCACTTAAAGCATTACAGACAGATGCTTCTTCAGGTTAGTAGTTTCTAAGGTGATCCCTATTTGGCCATCTGGCATGATGGACAGAGACTGTGACAAAAATTTATCCTTCCCTCCCATCTCTCCAGGCACCTCAGATCATTTCCTGTAACATCTGAAATGCTATGCTCAGAAATGTAAATTCTTGGAACAATAGCTCTATATTCCTGCACTATCCTACCCCTCAACTACCAGTGACCTATTGACAGTGCAATCCTAAAACTATTTTCATTGGAGCATGGTGCATTGAATAGATTTCACTGGGATTATGTGTAGACCTGCTTAGTATTGTACCATTAACTTCAACAGTTTGTGGTGGCCAGTGTTCCCTGATTGATTGCAATAAAAAATTAAGTGGTGAGCACTTTCAGTGATGACCTCCCTGGCTTTTACATTTAAATAGAAAAGTCAACAACCTGCTTCTTCTGAAAGTGAACCTTTTGCAGAATGAATGAAACCTGGCTGTATTCAACTCTTGCACCTTTTTAGCAAAGTCAGGTGAATCAAAGAACAATGTATTCAAGGTACAATGAATAATTCATCAGTACAGTAATTGTGAAGTGCTAAGCTATAAATACATTGATAGGAACTCAGTGACAGTGTAATTAACATGGATTGTGGCATTTTGACTGGTTCAGGATGTCACCATTGTGCCAAAGCATAATTACAACTTCCTCACTTCTGTTTCATTGTTAAAATGTTTGGACTCATGAATTGCTTGGATTTTTTTAAAGGCTGCAAATAAAACATGCCTTTTGAGATTCTTGAATTTACCTTGTCCAGCTCTATCTTGTTCTTCATATGCCACTCTTACGTGCTTTCCTAACTACAGATTACTTTATATTTTATAATTTAGTTCTGTTTCCATGTATGCTGGTTCCTTTATTTCCAGTAAAACAGGTGGGGGAAATTATGTTGTCCTCCAGATCCTGACAAAACCAAACATCCTGCAGACAAGAAAGGTCACTTCTACAAAACTCCAAACAATTATGCAGATCAGTCAATCACTGGTTATGAAAATTCACCCAACACTGACCTGCTCAGTTTTTTCAGTGCTTATAACAGCAGTAAAAAGAAACAAATGACAAAAAAATGTTGTTAAAGAAACAGGGCATCACATGTTATTAATCAAGACCTGAAAATAGTATGGCTATGACCTATGCACTGGTGATACCCAGGAAGATTGTCATGGATAAGAGATTTCCCTGAAGCATAAGACACCTCATTCAGGCAGTGTCCCTGAAAAATCATTTTATTTATTTATTTATTTATTTATTTATTTATTTATTTATTTATTTATTTATATTTATTTATTTATTTATTTATTTATTGGATTTATATACTTCCCTCCCCCAAAGTGGTGAGCATTTATGGGGAAATGAAGATATTAGGGCAGTCAAAGCTACTTATCACTCCTGCAGGCGCTACTATACCTTCAGCACCATGGATAGCAGAATCACCCACAGTTGTTCCAGCTATTCAGTTTTCAATTGTGTTCTGAGACATGTTTCCCTTTTGCCAAAAAATTATTCTTAAAGCAGGGCAGGTAATTAGCCAAATTCAACCTAGTATGATATTAAATCTAAAACTAAATTAGCACAAAATTCAACCTAGTATGATATTAAATCTAAAACTAAATTAGCACAAAATACCATGATTAATTGGATGCTAGGAATTGGCCCTGTATGTGTGAGCCAGTTTGGCATAAGGTTAGAGTGATGAACTAGAACACAGGGTTCAACTTCCCATTTGATAGCCATGAAGCAAACTGAATGACTTTATGCTTGCTACCTTACTTATCTTTATTTAGCCATTATTTAACAAAAAATGGGAAGGGGAGAACCATTTATGAAGGGTGGAATATAAATGCATAGGTATACATTCCTTCCTCTTGTTTGGAAGTCTCAAAGATTGCAGCGCAAATCCTAAATACTGGTATAGAGACACAACTAGATGTGTGGTCCCAAGAGGACTTGTGCAGAATTGTTGTGAGCTATGTGTGGATGGGGGAGTAGGGTACATTTAAAGCATAGTATGGGTAGGTGGGAGATGAACTGTTATCCTATCCATTCATTTATCCTTGAGACTTCATTGCTCCAGCCAGTCTTCTCCCAGCAGGATTTACTTTTGATCATGAAACCCTACAGGGAGAAAAATGGCTGGAAAGGCATCTATTCCTTGATTTGTAGTAAATAGGCAGCAACTCAATTCTAACACAATGGTCTCTACTGGCATTTTTAATTTGGTCCCAGAGGTAACATGCCATGGCATGTTCTGTGGTCCCAACCCATTAAATCAGCCACACCTGTACATGGATTATCCCTCCACATGTACGAAAAGAATACAATCCATCTAATTCTAAAAGACTCTAATGAAATGTTTCTGTATGCTGTCAAGTGAAGAGGTCCTTCTTTTGTACACTTGATTGCTTAACAAAGGCCAGTGAGGAGAGAAATTAATGTTTCTAGAACTCAGCTGAGATGTTTTCTTGATAACTTTCAATGGCAAGAAAAATAGTTTTTCATGTAGCATACATGGTTGGAAACTGCTATCAGAGAGATGCAGCTGACCGAGGAGATCAAAGTCTGAAATTTGCAGCTGGCTTCCAAGAAGAATTCATATTATTATAGAGTTCCAAGGGTGATGTTTGTTATGGAGAGCTAATGATTTAAAGATGAGCAGTATTTGATCAAGTACTTGCAAACTTCCCTCATGCCTGACAGGTATATTTATTTACATAAAAGCCATACAGCTCCAGTGTTCCCTTTTCATAAAAGAATGGACATTGTAGCAGCTGTGCCTGAAACATTCTAATACCTTGGGAGGCAAGGTGCCAATGTGTCAAACAATATGAAACACCTGAAGACTTTCTGCCACCTTATTCTGTAAATAGGAAGCTAGTTAACTCTACTCCGAGCTAGACTGAATAATGGGAGTTACAACTCCATCTGATATTCAATAATAAGAGTGTCACAGAAGCTTTGCACACATTCTACAGCAGTTATTACTCTTAATCACTGCCAGAAATACATAAGCATATGTTCACTCCCAAGTAATATCTCTGAGGCTTCTCAAAGTACAAAGGATGATGTAAACTGTGACCAAGGGTAAAATGAAAAAGAGTCTTTCCTATGTATACACAGAAATGTTCTACATGTGGTCCCAAGAGGACTTGTGCAGTAGCTGGGGGTAAAGATTCATGTATACACAGAATAATAAAAGATTTTTCACACAGTGGACATTTTTGCTTGTTTTTGGTGAAGCAGAATAAAAGTCACTGAGTGACTATACTCTCTTCCACAAAAATATGACAGTATTAATCTGCCATTTTCTGGATTTTCTTTGTATCAGAATGCTCCACAGGGATCCTAGTGACTGCCTAGTTCTTCTAGGTAAACACTAGGATCCTGCAGAGTATTCTGCTATAAAGAAGGTCCAGGAAATGGTGGATTCAAATACCAACTTACTGATCTTTTTGTGGAAAAGAGTATAGCTGAAGATACTGCACATTCTTTGTGTTTTCATTATTAGTGATTAATTTATCGGGGGGGGGGATCTTCTGTTTATATAGGTGTGATACTCTCCTGCCCCTGTGCCTCTATCTTCAGCTATCTTGTCCTCACTTTGAGTAAGCTTTCTCCTTCAGTGGGGCTTCGTCATTCACAAATGGTTAGGTCATGCCCCCCACTGTATGAGCAGGGCTATAGCAAACTTGCTCCTCCTAGCACAGGGCAGTCCTTCCCCTTCCCCTCCAGTTTTCATAGCCCTGCATCCAAACAGGTTGCTGTTTTGGAGCAGCTCCACTGAATCAAGAAATAGAGAAGACAAACCCTTCATCTGCCAATCCCTTGTCAGCAGAAAAGGCAAGGAGAAAGGGGAAGGCAGGCAAGGCACCTCATCCTGGATCCACGAAGTTTTCTGCAACCCAGTCGGGTGCTGACAAGGTGTTTGGGGACAGTCACTCAGTTCCATCTGCAGTACCCCAACCCACTTTAGCCTCATCACTGGGAATAGAGGGAGTGCCTGAGAACCTCCTGGGCTCACTGACCTGGAGGCCAGCTCCAGTCTTCCTTGGAGCCTCAGCCTGCATGCAGAGTGAAGATAAGATTACTCCAATTGCCAGAGAGTACCAGTAAGGTAACAAGTGGGGATTGGGGCCCCCTCTACCCACTTTAGCCTTATTGTTGGGACCAGAGGGAGAGTCTGAGAACCACCCAGGCCCACTGTCCTTGAGACAAGCTCTGCAGACTTCCTGCATGCAAAGTGAAGATGAGATGACTCTGATCACCCAGAGAATACCAGTAAGTGTACCAAATGGGAATCGGGGGCCCTCTACCTCTAGAGGAGTGGTCCAGGCTCTTCCATGTGGCTGGGAAACATGAACTTCTTGGGGGAAAACTTGATGGGAAGCCTTAAAATGGCAGCCACCATTTCCCCCTTTGCAAAAGCTGCCTTCTTCAGCCTCTTCTTTTCCCACCCTGCTTGCTGAATAGACAGAAGCTCCCTCCTGGTCTCTTCTGCAGTTTTACTGGTGCAATAAGCACAGCTAACACTAGGGGGAGCCAGAGAGACTGCTAGGTCACCAGGCATTGGAGATTAGATGGAGTCCCTGTGATTTGCCTCCCCCTACCCGTCCCCTCGGGAATCTAGAGGAAGGAGAGCTGACATGCGGCCAGGGAGCGGGTCAATACAGAAACCTTCAGCTCCCTTGGAAAGAGACCTTTACATCCACCTTCTCTCAAAGAGTACTGTGAGAAGGAGGAGGACTCAGTGTATTCCATTTCTTCTTTGCACAGAGGCAGAATAGCCTTGCAAAAGGAGGAACCTCTGGGACCTGAGCACTCAAATCATTGAGAGCAATATGGACCCAGAACAGACCTCTTCAACCAGATCTGACCCAGACATTTCAGATAAGGAAGAAGATGAGTGGTCTGGGGAAGAGGAGGATCCCCAGGACAAATCTGCCAGGCCTTTTTTCAAATCAACACTTCAGTGACTGCTAAATTACAGTCAATACCACTTTAAACTTGCATCCTAGCAATCCTGACTCTTCAATGCCACATGTTGACATAGAGCATTATGACAACTCTAGAGTCATTTAACACCCCCCCAGCCAATCCTACTAAAGGATTGTCCCTTTCCAAGCCATATCCCAAAAGTTATAAAGGGAGAATGGACAACACCAGGGACCAGTAATCCCCTGGGTGCTATTACCAAATGCTACTACTCTGTCACAGATGAGGCAATGGAAAAATTGATTGTCCAGTTACTGTAAGGAACCATTCTGACCAATGATGTCAAGAATGCCTTAAGAGACCTTTTCAATTAAAAAAGAAAAAGGAGAAAACATTTCCCTCAAAAAGCATCTGAGGTGGCATCCCTGGCTGTTAGAGCTCAGTGTGTTCTATCCAGCTTCACCAGAGCTTTTATCATCTGGGCAGTTAATTTGCAAAGAAACCAGAGAAGGAAATAGCGGTTCTAAAATGCTTTTTACTAAAGACACAGCACACATTGCAGCTTATTGCAGGTGCCTCTCAGGACACAATGCAATTCTGCGCAAGATCTCAAGCCACTACAGTTCTGGTTCAGAGGAATCTCTGGCTTAAGGCCTGGAAAGTGGACTACAGTACCAAGGCCAACCTGTCAGAAGAGAAGTTTGCAGGCAAGCTGTTATTTGGGACCACAGCTCTGGACTAGGTGCTGGTGGAAACAAAGGCCCCTTCCGCACATGCAAAATAATGCGTTTTCAAACCACTTTCACAACTGTTTGCAAGTGGATTTTGCCATTCCGCACAGCTTCAAAGAGCACTGAAAGCAGTTTGAAAGTGCATTATTCTGCATGTGTGGAATGAGCCAAAATATCTTAAATATGCTGCATGTTGATCTTAATGTTTTTAGAAGTATTTTAAGTAATTTATTGGTTGTTATATTGTCTGTGTTTGAACTGTCTAGAGCCCTCCGGGGATGAGGCGGGCTATGAAGTCCAGTTAAATGAATGAATGAATGAATGAATGAATGAATGAATGAATGAATGAAAACCAGCTGAGGTCATCCCAGTGGTAATTGGCACCTTGGGCACCATTCCAAACATGCTAGGGCAGCAATTGAAACATGTTCAAATTGACAAAATCAACATCTGTCAGATTCAGGCAGTGTGAGTGGTGGGCTCCAAAAATTTTAGTAACAGGTTCCCGTGGTGGTGGGATTCAAACTGTGGCGTAGCGCCAATGGGGCTGGGCGGGGCACGACGGGGGCGTGGCCAGGCATTCTGGGGGTGGGGGATTCCTGGGCAAGGCTGGGGCGAGGACACAGCTGCTGCACCAGTCCTTGGGAGGGAAACAAATGCATGCAGGCACAGGCTGCCATGCATGCCGGTGCACCTCCTGCTAGACTGCTTCAAGTTCTGTGTGCTACTGCTGAGAGGAGAGGCGTAACTAAGGCAAAAATCACGTGGCAAAATCACCGTGTGAAAAAACCTCTCAGCTTTTACACAAATAATTAATAACCTACTCTCAGGAACCTGTGAGAACCCTGCTAGATCCCACCTCTGGGCGGTGGCCCTGTTGGGATCCACATGAATACTATGCCGATACATTACAACTTCCTAGGCCTCTGGGTGAGGCTTGAATTGTAATGAAAGGCCAACAACCAGCTAAGAATGGGTAGCTGTAAAAATAAATAAATAGAAAGGGCAGAATTTCTACAAGAGGCAATCCAACACCTCGTAGATATAGGTGCAACCAAACCAGTCCCCGAAGCACAGAGAGACTAAGGGTTTACTCTCCACTCTTCATGGTGCCCAGATAATCTAAGACGTCCTGAATGTTCCAATTTTTTTAACAAGGTAATGAAAGTTCAGCCAAAGTGCAGCCTGCTCTCCTCAGCATAATACTGCTGTCTCACCTATGTAGATTACCTCTCTCAGTCTATTTGAGAACACACTAGAAGACAAACCGTTTACTGGAAAATCATGGCTTTTAGTAAACAGGGACGAGAGCTGTTTTATTCCGACAAATGCAATTGTTCACCTAGGTGCAGCGATCAGCACCTTGAAGGGCAAAGTGTTATTACCCAAGAACAAGCATGTTAAGATTCAAGGATGTTTTGGAACGAGTCTGGCTGTCTACCCAGAGTTGACCTAGTGGCTCTCTTGGGACTGTTCATCTCAACGATGATGATTATGAGAGCTGGCATGGTGTGGTGGTTAAGGAAGGTAGTTAAGGCATTGGAATTTGACTGCCCATATTATTCATGTAACTACATTAGTCCAGCCTCTGAGGGTACATTTACAAAAACTTTGGGGACTGGAACTATACCGATCTCTAAATTCACTGTGTACAATTTATATATGCTTTATTACTGACTCTATGAAAACAGCTGGTTTTGTAAACCAAGAGGCTGATTGATATTACAATTCAGGGGCTGATTGATATTACAATTACAATTCATTACAATTCAGACCAATATTCTGTAAGTGGGCTTATCTTGTGAAGAATCTCTAGAAGCTTTTGCAAGGAGAAAATGCTGAGGATGAGCTCTTTGAAGGATTGCTTCATTAATTCCCATGCTCTTGCTCAATAACACTTGCTAATTGTTTGGTTCTGATCACAACTCAAACTCCTAGGGATTATTTTTTTAAGGGTGGGCTTTTCAAAAGGATTGGTTAAGTCCTTGGAGGTTAGGTCTATCAATGGCTATTAGCTTTGCTAACTCTAGGCTACTTTTGTGTTCATATTTATGATGGTCAGATGCTGGGGACACAATAGAGGAGAACCATGGCTTCATGTTATGCTTTTGTGCACTTTCCTGAAGTATCTGGCCCCCACTGCAAACAATATACTGGGCTACATATTGACCGTCCAAATAGAGTTCTTGTGTGCTTACATATTCATAAAGCACATGGCATGGACTCGACATTCTCTAGGCCTGATTTCTCTCTTATAAAGTTCCAAAATGTTGATAAGTTTGAAGAGTTTTGTCACCACTTATTGTCTTATGATACTATTTAAATTTTGGATTGGATAATGAAGATTTTTTTAAATGCAGATCCAAGACACAATCATTATCTTCTGTGGAACATTATCTTCTGTGTACTTCTTTATTAGAAATCCAGCATATCCCCAAGAAAACACCCCTCATATCTCTCAAACTCTCTCCCCTCTCCCTTCTTTACTAGAATTAATCAGTCCTTTTAGTTCTGTTGCCAACCAACCACTCACAAAGCCTCTGCAGAAACTGCTTTGTTTCTAAACTAGGACCTGCCATGCAAGGGAAAGGATAGTAAGTAAGTAAGTAAGTAAGTAAGTAAGTAAGTAAGTAAGTAAGTCCAGTTACTGTAAGGAACCATTCTGACCAAGGATGTCAAGAATGCCTTAAGAGACCTTTTCAATTAAAAAAGAAAAAGGAGAAAAAATTTCCCTCAAAAAGCATCTGAGGTGGCATCCCTGGCTGTTAGAGCTCAGTGTGTTCTATCCAGCTTCACCAGAGCTTTTATCATCTGGGCAGTTAATTTGCAAAGAAACCAGAGAAGGAAATAGCGGTTCTAAAATGCTTTTTACTAAAGACACAGCACACATTGCAGCTTATTGCAGGTGCCTCTCAGGACACAATGCAATTCTGCGCAAGATCTCAAGCCACTACAGTTCTGGTTCAGAGGAGATGCTCTGGCTTAAAGGCCTGGAAAAGTGGACTACAGTACCAAAACCCAACCTGTCCAGAAGAGAAGAGTTTGCATCGTGTGACAGAAGCTGTTGGAGGTTTGGGACACAGCTCACCAGACTGGAGTGCTGAGTGGAAACAAAGGCCTACTACGCACATGCAAAATAATCGCGTTTTCAAACCACTTTCACAACTGTTTTGCAAAGTGGATTTTTTGCCATTTCACTACAACTTCAAAAGAGCACGCTGAAAGCAGTTTGAAAGTGCATTATTCTGCATGTGTGGAATGAGCCAAAATATCTTAAATATGTTGCATGTTGATCTTAATGTTTTTAGAAGTATTTTAAGTAATTTATTGGTTGTTATATTGTCTGTGTTTGAACTGTCTAGAGCCCTCCGGGGATGAGGCGGTCTATGAAGTCCAGTTAAATAAATGAATGAATGAATGAATGAATGAATGAATGAATGAAAACCAGCTGAGGTCATCCCAGTGGTAATTGGCACCTTGGGCACCATTCCAAACATGCTAGGGCAGCAATTGAAACATGTTCAAATTGACAAAATCAACATCTGTCAGATTCAGGCAGTGTGAGTGGTGGGATCCAAAAATTTTAGTAACAGGTTCCCGTGGTGGTGGGATTCAAACTGTGGCGTAGCACCAATGGGGCTGGAAGCGGAAGGAGCCTGGCACGTGGTGGCCGGAAGGGCATTCTGAAATTGCAAGGGGGGGAGTTCCTGAGGCAGAGGCACAGAGGGAGGGACACAGCTGCTGCATGCAGTCACTTGGGAGGCTAAATGCATGCGATGGCACAGGCTGCCAAAAAAATGCATGCCCGAGGTGCACCTCCCTGCTAGACTGCTTCAGAAGTTCTGTGTGCTGCACTGCTGAAGGAGGGAGGAGGCGTAACTAAGGCAAAATCACGATGGCAAGCGAATCTTGCAGTGAAAAGTAACCCCTCTCAGCTTTTACACAAATAATTAATAACCTACTCTCAGGAACCTGTGAGAACCCTGCTAGATCCCACCTCTGGGCGGTGGCCCTGTTGGGATCCACATGAATACTATGCCGATACATTACAACTTCCTAGGCCTCTGGGTGAGGCTTGAATTGTAATGAAAGGCCAACAACCAGCTAAGAATGGGTAGCTGTAAAAATAAATAAATAGAAAGGGCAGAATTTCTACAAGGGGCAATCCAACACCTCGTAGATATAGGTGCAACCAAACCAGTCCCCAAAGCACAGAGAGACCAAGGGTTTACTCTCCACTCTTCATGGTGCCCAGATAATCGGGGCGATCCTGAATATTCAATTTTTTAACAAGGTAATGTTCAGCCAAATTGCCTTTCTCTTCCTCAGCATAATACTCGTCTACCTATGTAGATTACCTTCTCAGTCTATTTGAGAACACACTAGAAGACAAACCATTTACTGGAAAATCATGGCTTTTAGTAAACAGGGACGAGAGCTGTTTTATTCCGACAAATGCAATTGTTCACCTAGGTGCAGCGATCAGCACCTTGAAGGGCAAAGTGTTATTACCCAAGAACAAGCATGTTAAGATTCAAGGATGTTTTGGAACGTCTGCTGTCTACCCTGAGTTGACCTAGTGGCTCTCTTGGGACTGTTCATCTCAACGATGATGATTATGAGAGCTGGCATGGTGTGGTGGTTAAGGAAGGTGGTTAAGGCATTGGAATTTGACTACCCATATTATTCATGTAACTACATTAGTCCAGCCTCTGAGGGTACATTTACAAAAACTTTGGGGACTGGAACTATACCGATCTCTAAATTCACTGTGTACAATTTATATATGCTTTATTACTGACGCTATGAAAACAGCTGGTTTTGTAAACCAAGAGGCTGATTGATATTACAATTCAGGGGCTGATTGATATTACAATTACAATTCATTACAATTCAGACCAATATTCTGTAAGTGGGCTTATCTTGTGAAGAATCTCTAGAAGCTTTTGCAAGTACAAAATGCTGAGGATGAGCTCTTTGAAGGATTGGTTCATTAATTCCCATGCTCTTGCTCAATAACACTTGCTAATTGTTTGGTTCTGATCACAACTCAAACTCCTAGGGATTATTTTTTTAAGGGTGGGCTTTTCAAAAGGATTGGTTAAGTCCTTGGAGGTTAGGTCTATCAATGGCTATTAGCTTTGCTAACTCTAGGCTACTTTTGTGTTCATATTTATGATGGTCAGATGCTGGGGACACAATAGAGGAGAACCATGGCTTCATGTTATGCTTTTGTGCACTTTCCTGAAGTATCTGGCCCCCACTGCAAACAATATACTGGGCTACATATTGACCGTCCAAATAGAGTTCTTGTGTGCTTACATATTCATAAAGCACATGACATGGACTCGACATTCTCTAGGCCTGATTTCTCTCTTATAAAGTTCCAAAATGTTGATAAGTTTGAAGAGTTTTGTCACCACTTATTGTCTTATGATACTATTTAAATTTTGGATTGGATAATGAAGATTTTTTTAAATGCAGATCCAAGACATAATCATTATCTTCTGTGGAACATTATCTTCTGTGTACTTCTTTATTAGAAATCCAGCATATCCCCAAGAAAACACCCCTCATATCTCTCAAACTCTCTCCCCTCTCCCTTCTTTACTAGAATTAATCAGTCCTTTTAGTTCTGTTGCCGACCAACCACTCACAAAGCCTCTGCAGAAACTGCTTTGTTTCTAAACTAGGACCTGCCATGCAAGGGAAAGGATAGTAAGTAAAATGTAGTAAGTATAGAGTAAGTAAAGTAAGTAGAGTAGAAGTAGAAATGCAAGTAAGTGTAGAGTAAGTAGAGTAGAGTAGAGTAAGTAGAGTAAGTAGGTAAGTAAGTGAAGTAGAGTAAGAAGTGTAAGTGAGAGTAGAGAGTAAGAGTAAGAGTAGAAGTAATTAAATAGGTTTAAAAATGTATGAATATATGTCTATGGGTACAAATCAATCTCGGCAATAGTCTTGTAGGAGTGCATGCACATAGACTTTGTACAAGTAGATGCACAGCAAACAATAGGGTCCAGAGGCAGAGTGAGGGGAAACTGTGCTCGGGGCATGCGTGAGCCCTGCACCCCTGCTGCGGCGGCACCCCCCACCCCAGAATACCATCAGAATGCCCCCTCCATGGCCCAGGCATGCCTCTGCCACAGCTCCGTCCAGGGAGTTGCACTCCCCTGCCCCATGAGCGCTATGCCACTGATAGGGTCCTAATTACACAATCAGAACCTATATGGTTCTTTTATGCATAGGCCTTGCTAGAAATGTTCATCTGTACAGGAAGGTAGAAAAGACCAATGAGGTGTGATCCTACCCCCCGTAGATGAATAGAGTGCACATCCTTTGAACAATTAAAAAGAAGGCTAGTATGTGCTGAGGGATTCTAGTATTAGTTACAACCTGCACAAGGTGACTTATTACAGTTGCCAAAGTCATCTTTTGAGCTATGGTAAAGATTTAAACTCGTCAGTATTCTGGTGAACCACTATTTGTCAAATGCAAATGCTTTTTCCTGAAACTGGATATGTTGGTTTCTTACTGCTTGCCAGCAACAGAATTTTTGGGAAGTGAAAACATCAGATAATTTATTCTTTTCTTTTAAAAAAAAGAAACTTTCCCTGAATGTCCTTTTCCTTTTATAACTCAGGTTCACTAGTGTTCTACTCACATACACACTTTATACCTTTTGCACACCCTCTTCCATGTACCAATTTCCCACTTCAGTGCTGACAGGAGGCAATCCTAATGTACTCATACTTCTTTGTACTTATTCCTCATTGATATTAGCTATCAAAATGCATTCTTTCCTCATTTCAGATGAGAGCCACAATAAAATACAACTGATATGAGAATTATCTTTCTTTATGAGTGACAGGATATTGCGATGCTGAAATACTAATTTTCTCCAGATCCCACTGTACCCCTAAGTGAATAAAGACTTATTTCCTTTCCTGCTGCTTTAATTGAGAATCACAATACTTTCCATTTGGAACCACTTAAGAAAACTTTAATTAGTAAGGATGTCTGTGCAGTTAGAAACCACAAAATTACCCCAACTTTGACCTAACAGTCTTGTTTGAGTATTTTAAAATCAATGAAAGTTCACTTGGAATGTCTTTCAAGAAGATACTTGAAAATGGGAGAAAGGAGATAAATAATAATGATACTAGAGAAAGGTTTGGAGAATTCAGCAACCAGCTAGATAACCGAGATGACAGCAGTGGCGTAGTGGCTAAACCAGGTGCACTCTGATCTGGAGGAATCGGGTTTGATTTCCATCTCTGCCACTTGAGTTGTGGAGACTTATCTGGGGAATTCAGATTAGCCTGTACACTCCCACACACGCCAGCTGGGTGACCTTGGGGTAGTCACAGCTTTTCAGAGCTCTCTCAGCCCCACCCACCCCACAGGGTGTTTGTTGTGAGGGGGGAAGGGCAAGGAGATTGTAAGCCCCTTTGAGTCTCCTAAAGGAGAGAAAGGGGGGATATAAATCTAAACTCCTCCTCCTCCTCCTCCTCCTCCTCTTCTTCTTCTTCTTCTTCTTCTTCTTCTTCTTCTTCTTCTTCTTCTTCTTCTTCTTCTTCTTCTTCTTCTTCTTCTTCTTCTTCTTCTTCTTCTTCTTCTTCTTCTTCTTCTTCTTCTTCTTCTTCTTCCTGAGTTTAAAAAGTAGATGTTTACAGCTAGAAAGCTGACCAGGACTGACAGGTTTTTAAAAATCATTATTATATTTTTTAAATCTTCCAAGAGTAGTGCACAACAGTTTTGCAAGTGACAGAACATATATTTTATCTGAAGGTTAACATGAGATTAATGATAGATGATGGAAGATAGCCAAATGTATATTTTAGTGATGGTAGCATTTATGAACAACACTAAACACTGTTACTGAGACAAAAAGAAGAGTTTATTAGATTTAACATTTTCAACTCCAATTGGCAGCAGTTTTCCAGATTCTTAGGTTGACATCTTTCTCACCATCTAATACTTGATTCTTTTAAGCTTGAAATATTGGGGACTGAATCTGGGACCTTCCACATGCAAAGCAGGTGCTTTAAAACTGAGCCACAGCCTTTCCCCATAAGCATGAGTTCTGAAAGTGATAAAAGCATTGAGCAACTTACCATGGTCTCTTTTTATGTCCAGAATTAACTTCAGATCAGCCTAAGAGGGAATTGTGAGCATTATACAACAATCTATGTGCCAGAAATTATGTATGTATGTAAGGGGTGAAAATTTCAGTGTGAATAACAATAATAAAAACTTAGGGTTTGTGTGTGTGTGTGTGCAGCCAAGTCATAGCTGACTTATGGTGACCTCATAAAGTTTCCAAGGCCAATCCAATCCAATCCAAAAACCTTTATTAGGCATAAAACCAGAAGTACCATACATTCCAAGTACAATAACAAGATCATTGTTACATATCATGTAGAACACGGATTAAAAATGTAGCAACTGCTTCAGAAATGTCTACATTAGGGCTGTTCAATAGCTTGGACATTTTTAGTTTGTCTGAGAAAAACATAAATTCTAGAGGTAGTAAAGCTCCCAGATTAGTTCTAATATAATTATACCTCGAACAGTAAAGCAGGATATGAGGAATTGAGTCCATAGTGTTGGGACAGTACCGACAACAATGCTCACTTTGTGGGATGTTAAGGAAATAACCTTGAAGAAGTTTCCAAGGTAAGAGATGTTCAGAGGTGGCTTGCCATTGCCTGGCTCTGTATGGGCAGATGGAGTTCTGAGGGAACTGTGACTGGCCCAAGGTCTTGCAGCAAGCTTCTTGTGGAGGAGTGGGGAATCAAACCCAGCTCTCCAGATTAGAGTCTGCTGCTCTTAACTACTTAGGTAATGATTCTTAAGCGTAGATTAAAAGGTATTAATATTAATTATAAAGTTCATTGAAAAGAATTTACTGAACAATTTTAATATGTTGCCTGTGTAGGTTCTGAGAAGACTCCTGTACCTTTAAAAATTCAAGCGCAATTGTGTAAGAAAGTAAGTCAGACTAGAATTTGTAGACTGCTTGCACCTGGAATTGATATATAAATTCATCTGACTTTCAGAGAATTTGTTAAATCATTGTGCCAAAGATAATATAAAAGTTTAGCAACCTTTCAATACACCCAACCAATTATGGTTGCAAATTTTACCTGGGAGTAAGCCATTATAAATATTTAGTTGATTGAGTTATCAATCAACCAGATTCCACTCCCATGTTGCACTTTCATGGGAATGGAACAAATGGATCCTTATCAATTTCAAAGTCAACCACAAATTGTTGCAGACAATCAAGCTATTTCAGAGGAGTAGTACAAAGAGCATTAGGGATTGACCCAAGGCCCAGTCTTCAGTATGAATGGAACTGTATGGCTAACAGATGCCAAAATGACAGTTGGATGATCAATTGATTATTCCAGATGTTTGTAGAATATTTATCCATTATCTGGCTGGCATCATACTTAATACCTGGATAAAGAATCTACAGTTATTGTTATTGGATTAACACTCTATAATGCTGCTCAAGGTTAATTTACCATAGGCAAACAGATTTAGCATCACAAGTACTTCTGTATCAGTGCAATGCTAAATAGAGCTAAATCAATGGGTGTAGAAGGGTGAAACTCTGCTTAGGATTGCACTATGTGGCTTGTAACTCCAGCAAAATTTCAGCATGTGATTCCTTTTTTATTCCAAACCCTTGATATGCAAAGATTGGATAATGAAGTATTTGCTATGCATTTTAAAACAAGAGTCTAAATACTGCTATGTTTGGTAGAACAATCCTTACTAGGTTTTCTTAGAATCCTATTCAGGTCTGTTCATCAGGCTTACTCCCAAGAAGGGTTTTTAATATTACACTGAAAGTGTGAAATAGGACGAAGATATCATTTGCCAAAAGATAACAGAGAATTTAGGCAATTTACTTTCACTAACAAAGTAACTTAACTAGTTCTATATATGCCTCATCATTGTAATTCCTGAATGGCTTGCTGTGAAGTGTGGCATACATTCATCTACCAATTCCATGAATTTTTCATTGGAAAGTCTAAAATGCATCACACAGAATATCTTTATATGTATGCTTTATGCACTTTACAAAAGGCTGCTAAATCTGTCTGCTACTATCTATTGAATACAAAGTTTCACTTCCTCCTTTCATTTCCTGACACTTTAAAAAATGCAGAGTGTGAATGTTTCACAAAATCTAGAGTTTTGAGTAACTTAGATAATATATATCCCCTTTCTTGGAGGCATACCTTAATGTAGTGAAGGGGTTTGTGTGTGTCAGCAAAATTGAGAGCAATATTGTAAGAAGTTTAGACTCTGCAAAGAAATAGAACTCCTAGCAGAGTCACTCAATGCAGAATGGTCACAGCTGAGACACCATCCTAAGATGCATCCACACCCATCAGGGATCAACAGCCACATCAGCAGAAGAGAAGGGACAGTTCCAATGGTGATAGAGGTGAAAGAATCCTTGAAGAGTAGCTACTAGGGTTGGCCGATACCCAAAAAATTCAGTAAAATTTGGATGTTTGGGGGCATAAAATGATCTGTATGCCTGAATCCCACTAATAGCCAATTCAGATATGCCTGAAAATTCGGGTAAATCTGAAAAATTCGGGTCCATTTTAATTTGTTTTGTATTTTTTGGTGTTTTTACACGTTTTGGCCTACAGAGGACACAACTTTAAAGCTAGCAACACCAAACTTTCAGGATATCATCCGGAGGCTGTCCTGATGATTCTCCTCAAGTTTGGTAAATTTTGGTTCAGGGGGGCCATGTTATGGACCACCAAAGGGGGTGCCCCATCCCCAATTGTTTCCAATAGAAGCTAACAGGAGATGGGGGCTATCCCTTTGAGGGTCCATAACTTTGAACCCCCTGAACCAAATTTCACCAAACTTGGGTAAAATCATCAGGACAGTCTGAAGATAATATTCCAAAATTCTGGTGCCACTATCTAAAACAATGCGCTCCTGACAGGCAAACTCAAGAAATTTTCCCAGATTCTGTGCTCTGACTGACTTCACTCCATTGTAGCCAATGGGAAATTTCTGGGGGAGGGCTGTGGGGTGCACATTTCTCAAGGTAAAACTACAGAACTTTCAGCATATCTTCAGGAGTTAGCCAGTTTGTTTAAACTAAATGCCATTTTGGCTAGACAGATACTGGCCTTGTTTGTTAATTTATCCTGGGAGGTATGGGTGTGAGGTGTAAGTACAGTATGTACTAATTCTTCCTCAAAGCCATCTTTTAACAAGTAATTTATAAAATTTGAGCCTATTCTGGCATTACTGTCACCTGCAGTGATCATTTCTATCATGGGAAATTTTTTTTTCTAAACTTTCAAGATAGAATAATAGCTTGTCTCTTGTTCAACCATTGGCTGCATGTATAGGTTTACTAATATCAATTTAATATCTGCAATATGAAGCCAAGTTGTTTGAACAAATGGGGAGGCAAATTCTGAGTGCTTTAGCTTTAAAGGTAGTCCTAACAAAAGTAACTAAACCTCCCTGGTGGTAACCAAATTTTCCTTTTTTTATTGAGGGTTGATGAAATGCTTTATACCCTTCTAAGGATATTCTGTAGGATGTTGGAGTAATAATATTGGAAAGGATTTTCCTCCTGGAATCGAGATAATGCATTTTCTGATTGCTATGATGCTGGTTTTTGTGTGTGCATGGTTTTTGTGTGTGCATGGAATGTAATATGCTGAGAAGATGTAAGCTATCAGCCTGGTGACCATGAATTTGTGCGCCAAACATACGACCCACTCAGAGCAAGATGTTTGCCTTTTGATGACTCAAACAACTGCCTGTTTGTCACACCAAAACAGCACATGTTTCTCCCTAAAAGTGTCCTGCCACATACACACAGCCACAAAGACAGGGGGGAAAAAACTCCAGGAAAGTGAGATCCCTGAGGATCCCCAAAGCATCCCAGTGTGCAGACCACCATTGAGCACACCACCCTTTATTAAAGAAAATCCAAAATACTAGGCTGCCAGCAGCATCTAAGAGAACCTGTAACACATTCCTTAGGGTAGATGGAATCTGTCATAGAAACATACCATTGGAGCCAAGTTGAAAGAATTCAACCAGTGTTGCAAGAATTCAAGGCAGACTGCCAGGTTCTTCTGGATCCTCAGTGTGATCTGGATAAAATGGAGGTGGATAAAATAAAATCATGCTAGCCAGCCAACAGTTTTCCCCCGGGGCACTATTTGGCTGTCTCTGATTGCTTGCTTCCTCCTCTCTCCTCCCCTCCTGGGTGGCAACCAGCAACTGCAGGTGAGTTTGTACCATATTTCTCTCAACTCTCTCAGCCCCACCTACCTCACAAGGTGTCTATTGTTGAGAGAGGAAGGAGAGGAGTTTGCAAGCTGCTTTGAGACTCTGTACAAGAGAGAAAGGCAGGGTAAAAATCCAAATTATTATTGTTCCAGAGAAAGGTAACATGGGAGGAGAATCAATCATAGACAATTACATGTTTCAACTACCCCTGGTTAGAACTGTGCAGATGAAGGCAGTGGTAAACCATTTCTGATCATCTCATATCTTGAAAACTGCAAGAGATTACACAATTAAAAAGATATAATGCTGGAAGCCAGGACACTCCCCCGCCCCCAAGTCAAATGGCACTCAATGAACTACTGTGGAAGAGCAGAGGACAGGTATGAGTAGAAGAAGAAGAAGAAGAAGAAGAAGAAGAAGAAGAAGAAGAAGAAGAAGAAGAAGAAGAAGAAGAAGAGGAGGAGGAGGAGGAGGAGGAGTTTGGAATTATATCCCCCTTTCTCTCCTGCAGGAGACTCAAAGGGGCTTACAATTTCCTTTCCCTTCCCCCCTCACAACAAACACCCTGTGAGGTAGGTGGGGCTGAGAGAGCTCCGAGAAGCTGTGACTTGAGCTAATAGTCACCCAGCTGGAGTGTGTGGGAGTATACAGGCTAATCTGAATTCCCCAGATAAGCCTCCACAGCTCAGGCGGCAGAGCTGGGAATCAAACCGGGTTCCTCCAGATTAGATACACGAGCTCTTAACCTCCTACGCCACTGCTGCTCCTATAGCACTATTCTTTATGACACAACTGGATTAATGCTGAAAAGATGTTCAGTTGTTGATATGAATGGATGCAAAAGGAAATCCAAAGCTTTTGAGAAGACAAGACTCACTGAAAAAGACAACAATGTTGGCAAAAGCTGAAGGCAGCAGGAAAAGAAGAACCACCGTGAGATGGATTGACTCAGAAAGGGAAACCATGGCTCTCAGATTTCAAGACCTGAGCAAGGTTTTTAATAATAGTACATTTTGGAGGTCGTTAATTCAAAGGTTTGCCAAAAGTTGGAAGTGACTTGACAGCACCTAACACACACTATATATATCAAACTTGCTAAATATTCTGTCCACAGAAAACTTTTAGATACAATTCAAATTAATCACTGATACATGGCATTTCAGTTTCTGATCTATAGGCATGTTCCAGTCAGGTTGATCATGTTAATCTGAATATGGTTGTACAGAAGGAAGATAATGCCAGAAGCATACGAGGGTTCACTGTTGCAAGACTGCATATCTAAACTATTTATAGGCAGCGACGAGTCTTACCTTTTGCTTCTGAATAGCGTACAACCCAAAAGTTCAGTTCTGAATGCAAACACTGCCTGCTAGTTTTTGTGCCAGCAAATTGACTTAATAACCTGGAACCTCTTGATCTTTAATGAGCTGTATCATATCTACATGCATAATGCAGTCTTTTGAACTCCTCAACAATGCACAAACATTAAGCATACATTACAGAGGTCTAACTAATATATTCTCTGTGCTGCCGTGATTTTCTCAAATGCAACTCTTGGTACGAAATACTGTAATGAATTACCCTCACTGAACTCACATTGTCATTCTGTACACTATACAATCTCTGTTGGATGTCAGTTTCCATGTGGCTGCTTTTCATCTCTGATTGACGTTGCAGCCCCTTGATTCTGTACACAATTGAAGTTGCAGCCCCTTGGTTCTGTATCCCAAGACTGATCTGACCCCAGGGAATGGCTCTGGGCTTGTGGGTTCTTGATGCAGCAGTGAACAGATGGATAGTCCCAGGCAAACATATTTTGAAAGAAATGAAGCTTTATTGAAAACATTTATATAACTAAGATAATCATGCTTCTCAGTCATCCTAGGCTGGCCAAACTCATTAATTGCATGTAAGGATTGCCTGAGCAGGACAGTGTAAATGATGAAAAGTCTGACCAGCCCCCTCCTTTATAGACCTGATGGGGTCATGTTATTGCTGGCCCTTCTCTGCTTTTCCCCCCACCTCTTTCGCCCTTCCCCCTTACTGTTCAAATTGTCAGTGCAGTTATTTCTTTCTTGACAATAGTTATTCCTTTGATTACCTTTGCCAGGTCTTTGCTTTTCAGGGTTGTTTCTTGTTATGTTATGAAGGAAGAGGCTGACTGCATCCCTTCCCACCCTCCACCACCACTAGCCACCCTTAGCCACCCCTAGCCACTCTCCTTCATTCCTATCCACACCTTTCAACCCTTCCCCACCACAACACTCACGTTACCACGCTCCCCACCCCTCGCCTCCCCTTGCCACCCTCCCCATCACAACACTCACCTGGCCACCATCCCCTCTACCCACAACTTTTAACCCTCTCCCACCCCAGCCACCCCATCTCATGCTCCTTCATCCCTAGCCACCCCTTGCCACCCTCCCTCCACCCCTAGTCACCTCTTGCCACCCTCCACAACCCCTCCCCATCTCTTGCCACTCTCTCTCCATCCCTAGCTATTCCTTGCCACCCACCCCACTGCAGCCATACCTTTCAACCTTCCCCCAACCCAACACTCACTTTGCTGCCCTCTCCTCACTGAAGCCATTCCTCTCTACCCTCCTTTTATCCTCACCTTCTACCTACCCCAAGACACACCTCTCCCACCCTGAGCCAGACCCAAGTAAGTGGTGCACCACAAGGAAGGGCAGGGTGGCACCTCTACAGCCCCAGTAAAGCCCATTGCAGGGGGGGATGCTTCCTCTTTGACACTTTGCTAGGTTCCATTGCATCTCCCCTGCAATGGGCTTTAATATGATTTTTTAATATGATTTTTAATTTTCATCTTTAATCTTATCAATAGATTGATATTTCAATCTATTGATAGATCAGTAAATCAATATAAAAAGGTGAGGTATTAAAGAAAAATCTTGAATATGGCATCGGTACACTTTGTCTGAACACTGGTTGTCTTTTATGATCGGAAGTGAGGAGGGAGTAATGGCAGTGTGCAAACTGCAAAACCGCAAAAGGACAAAAAGAGCAAGGGACAAATGTACAAAGCAGCATAAGAGAGTTGGGGGATAAGACTAGGCAGGTTGGTTGGGGGCAGTGGGAAGAGGTCTGGGGCAAAACCGTACCCACTGGCAAATCTGTCCTGCTTCAGCAATGAAGCAAAATTAAAATTGCACTATAAGTGGATTTGCTTGCTGCAGAGAGAGTGGAAAGTGAAAACATGGCTAGAGGAAATATGTCCATACAAAAAATCTTGCTGCAGCAGTCATTCACTTTTACTATGCTGCAGCAGACATTCACATTCACTTTTACCAGTTATGTGTGACAAGGAAAAGCCACTTTATATCATGGGAAAAGACTTTTGATGCCCAGGAAGCATTGTCAGATTGGGACCGTGTAGTCTGAGATGCAAAGCTTTTCCCCCAGCAAAAATTGGAATATCACAGCTAAAGGACTCTTTGTCACAACTAGATGTCCTTCAAACAAGCATGGGGGCATTCTTGAGCAGAATATAAAATTCTGTATAGCGAGCAACTCTACAAGGGCCCTATGTGCACAGAAATCCCCTTGCAGTTTTTTTCTGAAGGGGGAAATACATTCATAGAATGCTACGTACCTGAAGCATGTCCTTGTGACTGATGATAAAGGAATGCTCCTGTCCTTGCTATACACATGGGATTCTGGCTCATAACCCTTGATTACAGACAGATGACATCTTGCAATCAATTTTTGGAATGGTTTTATTATTACTGTACATGGTAATATCTGAAGCAATGGAACACAAACTGAGCAAAAACAAAGTAGTAGTTATTTGCTCATTTGGGGGAGTTGTTGGGAAATGTACTTGCCACTCAAGGAGGGGAGCAAGTGGTCTGAGGGTGCAAAAGGAAACACAGAAAACCCCATTGTGTGTATAAAATTTGGGCACACCTGTTTTATTGGTGTGTTGGCAAAAGGAAACAAGCAGAGGAGTAGCATAGGGGATGGATCCAGCACTGGGCAGCATGTCTGCTGTCCCCCAGGAATACCTTTCCCCCACCCCAATGCATGGGGAAAACAGCAAGATAGTGCAAGCCATTTGGGCGCTGGCCTGTGGATGGACTCCCCTTGCTGCCAGGGGGTACGAGTCACCAGCAGCCACCACCTGGGCATGTGATTCACAGGCTTACTCCACCCCAGGCCTCTTATGGAGTCCCCCACCAAATGGAGAGGGCCAGAATGCAGGCTCCTCCTGCCCTGAACGGATCAGTCCCAATGCGCAAGTCGCCAAAGAACAAGGCAACCTTGCTCCTTCCAAAGCTCCCTAAGCCAACAACCAATCACACAAAGCAGATCTGATGCTGTGCAGCCAAATGTCCATACCCCATTCCGATAGATGGATGCCATTATTCTGATACAGTGCTGGAAGGTCAAACGAAATGTCTAGGTGGGTGACTCACCTGCCCCCCAGAGCTTGCACAAGGTGTGCCACTGTCTTATTGGTCCTGTGCCTGGCCAGGTCCACCTTCTATGGGGCCAATGCCCCATGCTATACTTGATGCTCCAATAGGTGTGACCAGAAAATAGTCATCCCTGGCAACCAGAGCATCATGAATTCAAAGTCAAACACCATGTGTTGAGCCAGCAACATGCTTTTCTCTGTGGACAGATCATTCTCTCCCAGCTGGATGATCAAGGTGTGAGGTGGTCTATCCCTTGCAACTGCTCCATCTAGTATTGGCAGCAAGGTCTCCTAACGCATGCCTCTCTGTCCCACACAAAACATGTTTGCATGGCTGGTGAGGCCAAAGTCTCTCCTCTAACCAGAAGACAAGGCATCCTTGGTGGCCCAAAGGACAATGCTGTGGCTGACAATCCAGATAGTCCTGAGATGGCCTGAAAGGACTGAAAGAGGAGAAACACACAGTTAGTTCTCAAGCCAGGGGCAAACATATTCCTTGTATGCCAGGGAGTATCCGCGCCCAATGGTGCAGATCTGCTCCTCAGGCAAACCCAGGTGCCAGGAGCCCCATGTGGCCCAAACAAGTCTGAAGGATGCTGGAAAATTGGAAGCGTGATAAGCACGTGCTGTCAGAATGTACAAGGAAGGGGCCCTGGGTTGGTGGATGGACGGAAAGGTAATCAGCTGTGTCTCTGACGGGACAGGGCAATTCTAAGGGGAAAGCCCCAAGGAGCACTGTAGTCGCATGTGCATGCTGATCTGTCTTAGACTGGTGAAGTTAGATGTGCACCTCAAAGCCACCCACCTATAGGTCCGACAGCACGAGGGTCCTGCTGCTACAGTCATCATGAGTTGGGGGCACCAATTCACTGCAGCGAAAAGCCCTGAAGAAGGCCAAGCCAGAGACTTTAATTCAAACTGGGAGGAGCAGATACTCAACAGCTGGCTGGACAGGCCCTCCAGCATGACTAGTGTAATGGGTCTGTGGCTGTCACGGGGACATGGTGTTAAGCAGCTCCACCCTTCAATAGCTTTCCTAGTGAGGAAAGAGTGAGATGGTTCAGCTATGCCGAACGCCTTGCAGTAAAAGGAAATGGCAACTAGATGCCATAGGTCCTTCGGAAACACATCGGGGTGAGGTCTCAAATCAGGGGCTCGGGCTCAGAATCTCTTTCTACAAGCGAGACAAGGCGTCCCCAATACCATTATCAGTGCCTGGCAAATACTTAGCTGAGAAAGAGATGCTATGACCCAAGCATATAACAACAAAGCACCACACTAAACACATGGAATGGGATATTTGGAGTGGGATGTTTGGCAATTAATAACCCTGACAACTGCCTGATTGTCTCACCAAAAGAGAATGCGCTTGTTCTTAAATAAGTCATACCACAAATAAACTGCAACCAGGATGGGAAAAAACTCCTGGAAAGTGAGGTCCTGCAGTAAACTAGAGCTCTCCCAGCTGACATGCACCCCAAGAAATTGCCCAAGATTCTCTGCTCTGCGGTGCCTTGGCATCATTGTAGCCAATGGGGAATTTATGTGCATGCTGCACATTTTTGAAGATAGAGACACCAGACCTTCAAGGTGACTCCAGGAGGCCCTCCTGGTAATAGCATGCAGGCTTGGTGAACTTTGCTTCTGGGGGTTTAATTTTATGGGCCTCCCAAAGGCTTATTTTGTTTCCCTGCTCCTACACACAAAGCCTGCTGGCAGAGTTCTCTCAAAACTCTCTCAACCCATCCCCACCCCCACCATCCCCAGAAGCAAAGTTAACCAGGACTGGATGCTATTAGCAGGATGGCCTCCTGGAGCCACCTTGAAAGTCTGGTCCTCAAAAAATGTGCAGCCTGCACAGAAATTTCCCATTGGCTACAATGGAGCCACTGCAGAGCACAGAATCTGCCAGGCTCTTCAGAAAGTTCTATGGTGGGAAAAATTAATTAACTTTTCCCAGCATAGACTTCAGTGGGGCTTGCTGTTATGCCCTGCTGGCTCTGTGCTGGAGATTTGGGGAGGGCTCGGGGGGGGGGTTGTTCTGAGTAGGGGTGTCTAATTTCCTGCAGGACTGCTGGCGTGAGTCTCCTGAAAGAAACCAGCCAACTTTGCAAAAGTTTGGATGACTGGGCACTCGTTCTGTGGGCATCAGGTTCACCTTCAACTGGGTGCCCACAGCACTTGTCCCTCCAAAGCGATCTTTAGCAAATTAGATGCCCCTACCCAGAACAAACCCCCCAGAGCCCTCCCCAAATCTCCAGCACAGATTCTGTCCTCTGCATTGTACCCAAAACTGGTGCAGGATTATGCACAAACCATAATCAGCTGTAGCTTTGAAGTACCAGAAACATGTACTGGATAACCTCAAGCAGCACGTGAGGGAGAACAACAAGGGGCCTGCTGCAGTAGGCCCAGCAGTAACAGGGATTCCCCCTTTTCTTTTTGGAGCTCGGGCAGAAGATGCCAGGGAAAAGAGCAAAGAAGCCCTGGCAGAGCTGCAACAGTTTTGTGGTTACGTATGCAGATGTAGCTCTTGTTTGGGGATTGAGAAGGCAAACATCGATCAGCTTATCCTCAGTTGGGCTGAATTTAGTGCCTTATCTGAACTTGCTCTGAGATCAAATGGATTGAAACATTGTTATCTGAGTTAGGTGAAACAATAGAAAAACTTATAACAGTTTTGGAGGATTCTCAGACTTGTATTAACCTAGCTGAAACAGAGAACCTGAAAACCAGAACTAAGTATGTTGGAGTTAAGTATCAGAATGTCAGAGAGATTATTTAAAATGGTGAAATACAATGGTCATATGTTGAGTCTGAAAGAAACATAGCTGATGCATTAACAAAACCCATTTCAAAAGAAAAGCATGTTGAAATGTTAAGACAGCTTAATGTTACTAATGTACTGACTCGTAACAAAGCGGAAAGTGAAACAGTCAGATAATTTTGGAAGGGGTGTCAGGATCTGTCAAACCTGATCGGCAGAATCGATCTGACAGTTGGCAGGAAGATGATGCAACCTCTTTCAATGGACAGGGTATGACTCATGACCATGTGTTGCAAGGAAGTACTGATAAGAGGCTGGATAGCTATTGGTTGTATATATGGATATATAGAGACAAGGTGTGAGTAGTAAAGTGTGCTTATGGATACCTGTTACTGCGAAGCATTTTGTCCGTTGGAGCCATGTTTTGTACAAGTGAAATAAAGCCCTTCTTGCAAGTGAAGCTGCTGCATTCCTGTGTCTTGTTTTTGACCGCTGACTGCTGTACTGTGCTGTAGACCCTTCTGATTTACAACCCTTGACAGCACTGTGATCCGCCGGGCACAATCCACCAATTCCCAATCGCTCGCTGCTGCAAGCCTGCTGCTGATATCTTGCTCAATTCAGGCCTCCTTCCATTGCCTAGAGGTACTCAGCTAAAAAGCCATTTTCCTCTCCTCCACATGGCCTGATAAACAGCTTCCAGGTGATGCAAGGGAGAGAAGAGAAGCTGTTGGTGCCCATATAAGGCCATGGCCCTGTCTCCTCCAGGCACGTTACTTGCTCATGCCGGCAGCTGGACATCCACCTGTCAGAAATGCGCTAAGTTTTGTTTTCTTGCTTTTAACCTAAAATTGGACTGCATAGCATACTTTCCTGCTTTCAACATAGAACTGGACTACATTACATGTTTCTGAGCTCAAAATATAGACCTGCACTGCTTTTGCCATTCAAACATTTACATTATAAGAGAGATATGTGGAAAAATGAAGACTTTGGAAGTCTGATGAGATTTTTCTCTCCTCGATTATTCAAGGCACAAAGTTGACTAGCATCTTACAGTGTTTCTAGTACAGACGAGTATCTTCAGTGATGCAACCACCATTGTTTCACCATTCTGTCACCTTACAGGCTTGTATGGAAAGGCAGAATAAAAAATAAATAGAAACTCTGTGTTCTGGTGACCTCCATCTATCAGAAAATCTCCATAGGTTATGGTCAGTTGAACACAAATTAGAACAGCTAGCCAACCCCAAACCATGCTCCACAAATAGACGGAATCACAAAAAGTCCATTCAGTTCAAACTCAGTTTGGATGCAGCTTGTTGGTAGTAAAGTTTTGGACTGCCATTTTGGCTTGATGGCTGTTTTCTAAACTCAGTTCTGATTCTGTTTTGTAAAGAATAGAATTTCTTCAGTGAAGCAGTTGCTTTGAGTTGCCAAAAGCTGTGCATGGTCATGCCTTATTCCAAGGAAAGAAAGCTTTCCAAGATCAGGAAGCGTGTCTTATGACTACTGAAATTTTTGAACAGTTTGAGGCAGAAGAGTTGGCCATAGCTAATGCAGCATTATATGAAGGCACACTAATAGCATACTCCCAGTCACTCCACCTTGCCTTCTGTCTGAGCTGGCTCTTGCAGGAATTTAAAAACTAGTTTTATTTTTCAGTGAGCTAGAAGATGCTTTTTAATGCAATAAAACATTGGCCTTCATGCAAGCTGCAGAGTGGGCATTACAGCAGAACAAGATAAAATGGAATCAATAGCAGATTTATGCTGCATTTTCACCACTATATGTACAATTATATTTAACTGTAGATACTACAGCTCTGCGAGAATACACATATGTGTATTAATACCTCCATATGTGTCCATGCTGCCTATGACTACAAGTTAAAGGCACAGCTTATCCTTGAAAATATGAAAAGTGTGAACATTTATGATTTACACTGAACTCTTGGCTCCTAATCCAGGAAGAATGAATAGTTACCAAATGAAATCCTCTGGTCTAAATTGGTGAATTCAGGATCATGGGTAATATTGTTTCCCCTATATCTTAAAAACATAAACTGCTGCAGTTAAGGGCCAGGACTTCCAAATCATGTAATGAATACCAGGAAAACATGCCCTGCGCATTTTTGTTTTTAAAATTATGAGTACACTAAGAATAGGATTCCAGTAGACCACTTTCTATGAAGACATGATCATCATTTTACCTTATGATGCTTTCTTCCTTAGTGCACGTATTAAAGTTCATTTATTCTTTTTCATTTATGTGCAAGAAATGCCAAACAAAATTTAAAAAAAAATTAAAAAAAGAAATGCCAAACAATCAGGACAATAGAAGTATGACAACTATAAGTCTCCTCCCTGGTATGGTAGCAAAATGGTGCAATAGAAACCAACTACTTGCCAACAGTTTGCTTGCTACTGTTGGAAAATTTCCAGTAGTCTCTCAGTAATACAGAGACACATAGATTGGTTCAATTGAGCAGGTAAGCTTTTATTGCAATAATGGTGGGACAATGTGCTGTAACTGTGAGGCTGAACACACTCAAATGAAGTTAACATAAAGAAAATAACTTTATTGATTTGCGTTGCCCTAAATACAGGGTGCTGGAACTGAGGATTCATGTCTTCAGTTCCAGTATTTATTTTATTTCTGAACTTAACAACAACCAATCAGCTTTCCCCCCCCCCCCCCCGCCCAGTCTCTGTCCTCTCATTGGCCATGAAGCTCCGGTGCGATGTAGCTTCTCAGTTTGTTTTCCTGCTCTTGTTGGAAAAAGGCGGGAGCTGGTGCATGCTGGAAGTTGTAGTCCTGACAGTAACCATCCAAAACAATATCCAACAAATACATTTCAAAGAGCAATTTTCAGACAGTTTTCCAAGCATGCAGTAAACCTTGAAAATACCTAATTGGTTACATTTTGCCACCATCCAATTGTCTGCTGAAGATTGATCTGGTCTCAGCTTTGACCACTGCCTGGGCCAGCTGTAGGGTGGAACCCCCTATCTCCTATACAGCAAGGGGTCTGTTTGCAGATAGTTATTAGTGGACCCAGGTATGATTCAGCAAAGATTATAACAGGGCAGAAAATCAGAGACATGTCACACATCCAGGGGTGTATCACCCACAGGGACATGTGGGCCCAGGCTGTGCTTGTCGGCCCCAGGTGGTAGACCTGGGCGCCTCACTAGCTTTGGGTGGTAGACCTGGTGCTCCTCTGTGAGATCTGCAGAAGGCTCATTCTCCCCCCCCCCACCATGTCTAGGGAAAATGGAGCCTGGGGGAGGGGCAGACTCAGACTTTGCCCCTGCTCCATTTTCCTAGATTCTGCACACACCCCATGTTTTCCACAATTATACACTCATTGTTCAAAACATGATTATATCACCAATATGTATGTGACAGTTCTTACTTCAGTCTTGTCTCTGTTCCTTCTAAACACTGACACTTGTACCCTGGCACATTAGCCTTACAATCTAATGCTTCCTAAACTAAAAGCTGAAGAAGCAACCCCAGCCATATTTGCTGCTGCTCTATCCACTTTTGGAACAATGTTAGGTCAAAACCATTGGACAGAAAATCTGAAAACCTTCAAGATGCATATAAAGGCTAAGAAGGTTGAAAAAAGGCCTGTGTGTGCAAACAGATTTTGCTGGCATATTGTGTTATGTAATGTACTGCTTATAAGTGAACACCTTCCAACTCTGACATGAACTTGGCAGACTTACTATGGAGTTTTATCCCTGCCAACAAGATGTCTTCAGAAGGCAGAAGCAAATAAGAACCTTAATTCTTCACAGCCTGCTGTGATAAGAGGTTTTTGGAAATTGATGATCGTTAGATTGCTGCCCTGAAACCTTTAATTTCATGCTCTTTTTCTGTCCTGAATTTTGGATCCAGTTGGCTTCCTACCTTGGAAGCTACTATACCCTGCTGAGTAAAACATAATGGGCAATCTGTATGAAAACCAATCAGTTATTTTGACAGTAGACTTGGCAGAGGTCAGGACAGCCTTTTCCAAAGAATGAACGTGGTGAGTTTTTGACCATCAGAAGCAAAGAGGGAAAGAAAGCCTCAGTGGTTCCATATTTTATTGAACTGTGTATTTTTTAATTCTTCCAAATATTGTGAATCTAAACTTTGCCTGAGGTACCATTTCCAATGCCTGATAATAAAATTGATTTTAATGTTCAAAGCTGCAGTACTCAGATTCTCATTTTAAGCATACTGGCTCTTTATATAGAGAAGTGTAAAATTCCAATCAATATCACATATAAGGAAATAACATGATTTCACATTTGTATAATATAATCTCTTTTTTAGGGCATAATTATGCCAGTGGCTGAACATCCTATTGCTAAACAGCAGTTCTTGAATACACACGCTACGGCTGCTATTCAGCAAAAGTTAAGTACTGCAGTAAGCATGCAATCTGTACCCACCAGGAATGAAGACTCCTAACATAATCAGTGCTACAAACAAAATCCACCATCCAGACAGAATTAGTCCATGATACTCTGTTCTTGTGTAACACATAGACTTAGCACTCCTATGCTCCATCACCCATGTAAAATTGATGGAAAAGGGGAGGAACCACTGCACAAATGCCATGATAGCATATCCAAATGAGCATCTAAAAGTGATGTCATGGCATTATAACCCTCTACAACTCTATAGTAAAGACCATAAATATTTGAGGAATTCTTAGAATATTGCAGATGCCTGGACATAACTTTCAGGTGCTCAATTGGATAAGCACATAAGAACAAGCCAGCTGGATCAGACCAGAGTCCATCTAGTCCAGCTCTCTGCTACTCTCAGTGGCCCACCAGGTGCCTTTGGGAGCTCACGTGCAGGATGTGAAAGCAATGGCCTTCTGCGGCTGTTGCTCCCGAGCACCTGGACTGTTAAGGCATTTGCAATCTCAGATCAAAGAGGATCAAGATTGGTAGCCATAACTCGACTTGTCCTCCATAAATCTGTCCAAGCCCCTTTTAAAGCTATCCAGGTTAGTGGCCATCACCACCTCCCATGGCAGCATATTCCAAACACCAATCACACGTTGCGTGAAGAAGTATTTCCTTTTATTAGTCCTAATTCTTCCCCCCAGCATTTTCAATGTATGCCCCCTGGTTCTAGTATTGTGAGAAATAGAGAGAAATTTCTCTCTGTCAACATTTTGTATCCCATGCATAATTTTATAGACTTCAATCATATCCCCCCTCAGACGTCTCCTCTCCAAACTAAAGAGTCCCGAACGCTGCAGCCTCTCCTCATAAGGAAGGTGCTCCAGTCCCTCAATCATCCTCATTGCCCTTCTCTGCACTTTTTCTATCCAATATCCTTTTTGAGATGTAGCAACCAGAACTGAACACATTACTCCAAGTGCAGTCGCACCACGGCTTTATATAAGGGCATGACAATCCTTGCAGTTTTATTCTCAACTCCTTTCCTAATTATCCCCAGCATAGAGTTTGTCTTTTTTTCTACAGCTGCCATGCATTGAGTTCGACATTCCCATGGAACTATCAACTACAGACCCCAAAATCCAACTTTCCCTGGTTCTGTGACAGATAGCACTTGTGACCCCTATGTTGCCATCACTTTGCATTTTTTGCTACGATTGAGACTGCATTTGCCTACATTATCTATCTATCTATCTATCTATCTATCTATCTATCTATCTATCTATCTATCTATCTATCTATCTATTCCATTCATCTGTATCTATCTATTCATTCTATCTATCTATCTATCTATCTATTCATCTATCTATCTATCTATCTATCTATCTATCTATCTATCTATCTATCTATCTATCTATCTATCTATCTATCTATCTATCTATCTATCTATCTATCTATCTATCTATCTATCTATCTATCTATCTATCTATCTATCTATCTATCTATCTATCTATCTATCTATCTATCTAATCTTATCATGGATACAGGCATTTTGGAGGAGACTATTTGGGATTTCATTGTATTTTGTATATTTTCAATTTTGATTTGTTAATCCAATGAAATCCCATTGAGTTTAGTGTAATTTACTTCCTAGAAAGTGTACGTTGGATTGGTCTTAAATGTAGTAATAAATGATGTTTGAGCAATGCCTCCATAGGTTCAGTGATGAAACAGCTGAATGACTTTTTCCCTTCCAAGTGAGGACAACCTCGGTCCATCACAGTTTCCTAACAATAACTTTAACAAATCCAGTCAAAAGCAATCCAGTCAAAAACTTTAACAAATCCCGTGAAAAGCATTCTGTGGTAAAAAATGTTATCACATGCCTCTGCATTTCTAACATGTTAAATAATGTTTAAGAAGATTACCAGTAATTAACAAATTAATACATGCAATTCTGTATTTATTTTGTTTATGGTAATAGACAAAATTCTATCCCATGTTAAACATTTCTAATTCCTGTTTAACAACCTATTGTTTAGAGTGCAATTTAGTCCTCAGTGTTTAATTTGGATTTGATTCCTTTGTACAAATACATTAGCTAATTAATTGTTCTTGTATAGATGCAAATGTGAATGGAGTTCACAGCAACATGGAAAAGGAAATCACTGTACTAATAATGCCAAAAGGCAATAATCAGCAAAGGCAAAGTTGAGCAAATTATGCACTTGGATAATATTTACACAGATCTGCTTCCTTTGCTTAACATGTGAGATATTATTACTTTTAGAACTGCTTTCTTAGGCTGGTGGGTATAAAGGACAAATCGAAAGCAAAGAAGTAAATTTGTGTGGTGATCAAAAATCTGGGCTGTTAGATTATGTGGCATAAAGAGGTTACTTTCCCCTACTATTAGAGCCACATTTATACAAAACAAGTTTCTGAATCAACAGAAACTGTCTGATTCCCCATGCTCTGTACCCAAGCAGGGTTTTTTCATAAATAAATAAATAATGCTGTACACATACTCACAAACACCCACACTCACCCCACAAAACTGGATTGGTTGAATTTAGAATAATTGAAAATTGAGACACACTTCAGCTTTTGGGGATTGATTTTAAATTGTGGTGATTGTATTTTTCTTTCTTGAATTGGAAGTGGAGTTGCACAGAACCAGCTCCAGGCTTTCATAGGCCCTGCAGCAGATTTGCAGTGGGCTCTCATCTCCTTTCACACACAAGGGTTGCTGTCAAAGGGTGCCAGATATCTAGAGTATGGAGTCAGAACAATTGCTTCGAAATAATTTAAAAAATGGTGTGTATGCTCCCTACAGCCTTTTTTCAACATGTGGTTGGAGTTTATCTGAATTTTAGTCATTATTTATTTTTATTTGTTTACATTATAGTCTACCATTCTCACTTGGACTTGAGGCAGATTTCTCAGAGGGTTTGTGGGGAGGTAGCAATAGGGCATCTATGAGGATAAAGACTTATCTTGTGTTGTTGCATGGGAAGTACTGCAACAGTCTATTGTGGATAGAAAATATATTAATGTAGTGTTATAAGGAATCATTTTGTTGACGATTTAGCACTCCTTTGAGTGATTGAAGGGGGATGCATGAGGGAAAGGGGATATGTCCACTTCGCTGATCTACGTTAGAATCATCCTAGAATCACAAAGTTGGAAGAGACCACAAGGGCCATCAAGTCCAACCCTCTCCCATGCAGGAATACACAATCAAAGCACTCCTAACAGATGATCATCCAGTCTCTATTTAAAAACTTCCAAGGAAGGAGACTTAATCACCCTCCGAGGCATTGTATACCACTGTTGAACAGCCCTTACTGTCAGGAAGTTCTTCCTAAAGTTCAGGTGGAATCTCTTTTCCTGTATCTTGAATCCATTATTCCTTGTCCTAGTCTCTGGAACAGTAGGAAACAAACTTGCTTCTTCTTCAACATGACATCCCTTCAAATATTTAAATATAGTTATCATGTCACCCCTTAACTGTCTCTTCTCCAGACTAAACATACTAGTTCCCTGAATTTCTCCACATAGGGCTTGGATTCCAGACCCTCAAAATTAGCTTATCTCCAAATGGAGCCACGATTACTTATGCTTATTCGTAAATTATATAGCAACACCACTTGTCAGGTCAAATTAGATCAAACTGGTACATTATCTGAAAAAATTCCAATCACCAGAGGGGTCAGACAGGGATGCGTATTGGCACCTCATCTCTTTAACATCTACATAAACGATCTTCAAAACCACCTTAGCAAAGTCAATGGCCATCCTCCTAAAATTGGACAATGTCCCGGTTCCACTCCTTCTCTATGCTGACGATGCTGTTATTTTATCCCAAACATCCATTGGACTCAAAAGATATCTAAGAGCTTTTTTTGACTACTGTGATCTCAACAAACTAAAACTAAACAGTGAGAAGTCAAAAATAATCATATTTTCCAAAAACTGACGTCCTCTTTCCTGGAAAATCAACAATATTGAGATCAAGCAGGTACAATCCTTTAAATATTTAGGGATCATTTTTCAATACACAATCCTAAAATGGCCTTCATAGATCCTGCTTGATCTCATCCAGAACAGGCATTACCATGTCTGGCATAATCCAATTTTACTTTCTGGAAGGAAACCAATCAGTAAAAAAGCCATATTAAAAATTTTTCCAAGCAAAGTTGTTTGCCTAAAAAATCCTCCTGACATCCCAATTTGGATAGCGATTTCCCTACGTGATGTTGAACAAATCCAAGCATATTTTTCTGAGAAGGATTTTGGGAGTCCCGAATAGTGTCACCTATCCAACTTTATGTCTCGAAGTTGGCCTCTCATATGTGGAAACAGAAGCTTGGATTGCCACCATAAAGTATTGGCTCAAAATACATTTTTTTTAGATCCACTTGCAGGTGATATAAACTCAAACCTTTTTAAAGACAACTTTCAATTCTACTGGTTCAAAGTCATTGAGAACAAACTCAGAACCATAGGATTTGATTTGGACAATGTTGGGACTGATAGTGAACTGCATATTTTCAATCAGATTCGCGAAAGACTTAGGGATCTGGAACATCATCGTTTCTATCCAACAAAGGCGGCTGTATGCTCTCCCCACTCCCTCAGAATACAACCAAGTTACAGAGCAAGAGCTAAATATCTCTCATCTCTGTTATCCATTAACCAACGCCGTGCATTCATGCTAGCACGCCTCAATATTTTCCCATCAGCGGAAACCTCAGGAAGATACCTCCAGATCCCTAAACATCAGAGACTATGCCGTTGTGGATGTGGATCTATAGAAACCATAACTCATATTCTTCTGGAATGCTGTCTTCACAGTAACCTGCGCATGATTTTAATTCACCCTCTGCTGCTTCCAAGACTTGAGCACTCCAAGTTCCAGGCCACTCGCTTTCTGCTAAGTGACTGTAATCCATCGATCACCTTGGCAGTGGCTAAATTCTTGGAAAGCATTTTAAACACCCGTATTTAAATGTTTTTAAAGTTTTCTCTTTTAAATGGAAATAATTTATATGCCATTAAAGGTTAAAATGGAAATGGAAATGGATTCCAGACCTGTTACCATTTTGGTTGCTCTTCTCTGGAACCATTCCAGATTGTCAATATCCTACTTGAATTGCAGTGCCCAGAACTGAACACAGTATTCCAGGTGAGGTCTGACCAGTGCAGAATAGAGAGGTACTATTAGTCTCAATTTAGACACTATACTCCTGTTGGTGAAGCCCAGAATTGCATTGGTTTTCTTGGCTGCCACATCACATTGCTGATTCATGTTCAGTTTGTGTTCTATTAAGACTCCCAGATCCCTTTCAAATATAATGTTATCAAACCAGGTGTCACCCATCCTATATCTGTGCATTTAATTTTTTTCTAAGTGTAGTATCTTACATTTATCTCTGCTGAAATTCATTTTGTTTGTTTTGACTCAGTTCTCTAATCTGTCCAGGTCATTTGGAATATGACGCTACCCCTCCTAATTTGGAGTCATCTTCATATTTGATTAGCATGCCCTCTTTTCAGTGGTGGGATCCAAAAATTTTAGTAACAGGTTCCCATGGTGGTGGGATTCAAACAGTGGGCGGGGCATGATGGGGGTGTGGCCGGGCATTCCAGGGGCAGGGCATTAATAATTTCTCTGTTACTGTAAAAAACTCTTACTGTAAAAAAAAGTTCCTAATTTCTAGCTGGTATCTTTCTGTCCATAATTTAAACTCATTATAGCACGTCCTATCGTCTACTGCCAACAGAAACAACTACTTCTCCTCTAATTGACTGCCTGTCAAATACTTAATACTTTCAAATACTTAATTTTGTTTCTAGAAATCAAAAGAAGGATACTTTCCTTAAACAAGGAACTTTACCATATTTCTAAAACACGTTTTTAAAACAGCCCAACTGGGAGAATTATCCTGTTTTCTACCTTCGCTAACCAGCCACATAGGAAACAACAGGACTTTATGATTTTTGGACCTAATAGAATTTCTAACGGAAAAGCAGACCCAATTAGTAACCCCCTCTCGGCACACACAAATAATTAGTAACCCACTCTCGGGAACTGGTGAGAACCTGCTGGATCCCACCTCTGCCTCTTTTCCATTATCCAAGTCATTGATGAAAGTATTGAATATTACTGGGTCCAGGACAGAACCCTGTAGCACCCCACTAGTCACTTCTTTCCAAGATGAAGAGCCATTGGTGAGCCCCTTTGAGTTCTATCAGGCAACCAATTACAAATCCAACAAGCCCATATTTGTCTAGCCCATATTTTACTAGCTGCTTGCAAGAATGTTGTGGGGGAACTTGTCAAAGGTCTTACTAAAATTGAGGTATGTTACATTCACAGCATTCCCTTTGTCTACCAAACTTGGCACTCTATCAAAAAAAGAGATAAAATTAGTCTGGCATGACTTGTTTTTGAGAAATCCAAGTTGACTTTTAGTGAACATGGTATTTCCTTCTAAGTGCTTACATACTGTTCCTTTAATGATCTGCTCTAGAATTTTTCCTGGTATTGATGTCAGACTGACTGGTCAGTTATGGTTTAGGTCCTCTTTTTTCCCTTTTTGAAGATGTGGACAACATTAGACCCCCTCCAGTCTTCTGGGAATCCTGTTCTCCAGGAATTTTCAAAGATGATTGCAAGTGGTTCTGAGATTATTTCTGCCAGTTCTTTTAATATCCTGGAATCTAGTTCATCAGGCCCTGGAGATTTGAATTCATTTAAAGGAGCCAGATATTTCTGTACTATCTCTTTATTCTGTGCTGAACTTCCCGTACAACATCTTCTGTTCTATTTCCCCTTTCTGCTCACCTTTGCTGGCTCTCAGAGATTGTTCAAAAGAGCTGAATGGCTGTTAAACAGTGCTGGTGACTCACAAGAAGCCTTACCTCTCAGAAGCCTGACAGCAAGCACATGGCCAAAAACAAACAAAAGCCCCCAAACAAAGAAAAACCCTTCAAAGTCCTGAAAAAACACATACAGTAAAAGATTTAGATTTAAAGATTTAAGGATAACTACCCCCCCCCCCAACAGACATCATCATGTGTTCTCTGTTTGGCTAACCTCTGCTCACCTCCACTCCATGTTGTAGAATCCCTTTAATTTGCAAGACCAGACTTGAGATTTCCTGGTGAGTGTTTTTTTTCTGGAATCCTGAGAAGGGTATCTCCAAAGAGAAGAGACCCAGTATCCATCTGTCCCCCTTTCTTTTTAATTAGGCTTTTTGGGTTTATTGTTTATACAAAATGCTCCTTTTGTGCTTTTCACCAGGTTCCAACTTCGCATTATCAGATCAGTTAAGACTGTCATACTTTTTACAAGATTCTTTGCTGATATAATCTGCCATATCAATTACAACTTGGATTTCAGATGAGAATGGAGTTCCTGAAGTGAGGACAGTATTAGAAGAAACTCCTTGTTAGTTTTCTGTGGGTCGTTTAATTTTGATTATGCTGACTGAAGTGAAAAATGGATTTTGGGTTGTGAAGGCCACCAACTCTGAACTTGACATATATTCTTGAAGTCCTCCTAGGAAAAAAATATAAGTTTTACCAGTGGCCATAATAATGAATATTTCTTTGATTTATGGCTGTTTGCCTAAATACTTAAGAGATGCAATTGTGCTTCCTTCCTTTGAAAGCTCTCTCTCTTGATAAAGATGATCCAGCAAGCTACAGGTCTGTGTTATATGTTGCAGTAAAACAATTATGTTACCCAAAATCATGGGAGTCTGTCCCTTTTGGGGAAATTAGTGACAACAGACTCTGGCTTAGCAAAAGATTGGGCAAGCTCGAGATCTTTGTTGCCTCTGCATAAAAAAGTCTGCTTCTACAAGAAATCCACAGGTGAGCAAAACAAAATTTAACAAATTTATTTTTGGATAATAGGGGTACACAAGCATAATCAAAGCAGTAGAATTGTCAGGGGGATGCGTATCTGAGTAAACAAAAGGCATTACTGAAACCATGCACTCACCAGATACAACCAATCAATGCCTCTTTGATATATGTAACCAGCCTGCAATATGTTACCACTGCCATCTGTGCATTTTTCCTTGACCTATGCTTTATGACTTTGCATGCTTTGTAGTAAACTAGCATGTCCTGCATCTCCCGTCCCATGAGAAAAGAATTAGAACTGTTATCTTCTTGTGGCTCCTTTGCTATCTGTTGCTGACCTTGGAGCAATCTCGGCAGTCCAGGCTGCCTCTGGGAAGTTGGAGGGGGGATTTGTTAGGGGAAATATGGGTCTGCAAATGCTAGCTTCTTTAGAACTGGCTTTGCCAAGTATGGTGCTTCGATACCTCATTAATAAACACTACTAATTGATACCTCAATGTCTGTTTACTGGCTTAAGCTTCCAAGACCTAACAGTCCTAGGATGTAAGTGTCATGACCCTTTAATATCTTAGGTATGGTCCTGCCATATTTAATTTGGGGTCAATTCTACAGAGCAGCCTTGAGAATTATTTGCATTTCATCCAGACTGTCTCTTGTCTTGCTTTGTAATGGTTCTGCAGCTGGAAGAAAGGGGAGGTTTGTGGCGACTGTTCCTTCCAGGTTCTCATTGTCTGATGAGTATGCCTTCCCACCTACAGAGTAGAAGGAAGGATGTAGGAATGTGGGGGATATAATGCTTTGCCTGCTTTAATGTATTCAGTTCTGACAATGTAAGTCAACATCTCTTTTACGACTGCAATCAATAAATAAGAATTCTACTCTCACAGTACCGATTCATTTATTGGACAAGTATTGGGTTGTGACAATTTGTCAGAACTCTTTCTACATATTTACCCCACCGAGTTCTATCCTGCGGCTATTCTTGGAGATGATGACTTGACTAGTGGTGACCAGGGAAATGAACAAGGACCAAGATTGGATCAGAGCTGTTACTTTCAATGCCTACCACACTCATAACTTGGGATGGGATGAATATACTAAATATTAAGTACATCCAGTACCAAGTATTAAAAACCTCCCAGGGTGTGTCACCCACTAAATCTTACTGTATAGAGCCCATAAAATAAAACCTGCACACAATCCAATATAAATTGCTAAAAGGATCAATAAAATGAGATAAATCCTAATAGTGGGTAGACTAGAAGACCCAGCTTCCTAACAAAACCATAATTTATAATAATCAACTCCCTTGGTCTCCCAGGTAACACATAACAGCCCAGAGTCAGGTTAATTCCTTACTATCCAATGTTAATAAAGTTGAAGACTCTTGGATGGAAACTTAATTCTGGGATTCTTGGAGGTGTTAAAAGGACCCAATCTGCTCCAGACAAGCCCAAGCAATCATGGAGCCCTACCACCCAGCCTCTCCTCTCTTCATGCTGGAAGAATCCTATCATTTCACCCTCTTGAAGCAGTCAGATAGGAATCTGACAGGGGTAGAGGCTTTCTTTGTTATAAAATTCTTGCTTGCTGGTCAAGGAATCCATAGTCCATGGCCCGTGGTTCTCAGTCATTCCCAATTGGTCTTATGTTGTTGTTGTACTTGCCACTCCCTTATGCATTGCTGCTGTCCTGGTGGTTGTGTACCCAATGGTACTGTTGGCTTGCCAATAATGCATCCAAGGCCATAGAGGATGTGGTCTGCACTTTTACTCCTCTATTGCCTCCAATGACTATCCTGCCAACTCTGTTCTCACTGCCTCCTCCAGATTTCAAGCCAGTTCCTCTTAAGCTGGGCCAAGATTTTCCAGGAAGAACTTTTCCTTTCAGGCTGAGCCAAGGTCTTTCAAGTTTTCCATAGCAAATTTGCTAGTGGCAAACTTGTAAATTTGTTCCCGCTGCTACTGCTGCAGCTCCAGCTCTGATTGTTACTACTGCTGTGTCTGCTGGGTTGCAGAAATTTTGCCTCCCTCACTCCAGGGTCTCATGCTCCTGACACCAGTAAGCTCCTGAGATGCACACGGCAAGCCCAAGCTTATGTACTCATGACAGCAGTGGAAATGGACAATGTAGTCCCAAATTGATTAAAAGACCACCCTTCAGACAGTCAGTAGATCTCCAGCATGTCTAATAACAGTAACTGTTGTATCTCTGGGTGACAATAACCTAAAAACTGTGCTAACTCTCAAACCTAAGGCTGAATTTTAATTTAAATAAAAAGTATCTCTGGATCTCACACTCTAACATCCGGCTCTGATGTCATCTTGAAAACATGGTGTTAAATACCACAAAGCTAAATATGATGGAGCAAGGTCGCAACAGTGCACTGCAGAAATTAGTATGATCTTCAGCATTAGTATGATCATCATAGTGGCATGACACCACACCATATTGAAGTGGAATCTCAGCATATGCGTAATGTCCATATTGCAGAAGCACAAAAAATGTACAAAGAAATTTCTCAACATGACCATATAGCGGTCAGGTGAATTCAAAAAGTGGGTTCATACCGTTCTGTGTGGTACTGTTCTTTAAGGTATCTGAAAAACTCCAGTTTGTACAAAATACAACTGTTGGGTTTTACAGCATGTAACACCAATTTTACAATAGTTGCATTGACTGTCTATTTGTTTCCAGGAGCAGAACAAGGTGCCAGAACGATGCAAATAGAAATAGATCAATTGTGACTATAGCATAAGTGAAGGCTTTATAAGCCCTCCACTTACAGCAGTTTCAGTCTGAATATTGGGAAGCAAAAAGTTAAAAACTCAGGTCATAGAACTTTTATCTTCTCATGATGTAGGCCCTGTGTTTCAGAACTGATCTGCCGAGAGAGGATTGGAACCAAGGGGCAAAATGAGATTCCTGCTAGATTTCTTTTGCTTTATATATACATTAACTTTCTCACCCTCTGGGCTAGCTAGTACCTGGTCTTATCTTTGGTCTGACCTTGAAGATTTTGCACTGCTGGAGAATACTGTTAGTGATTTCAACCTGCTGGGATTCCAAGGGTGGGGATTAGAGGGCTGTCCAGGAAGGAATATTAATCAAGTAATGCTGTATTGACACTAAGTTCCAGCAAAAGCTGACTTGTGTCTGTTCGCAGTGTTTCTGTTCAATAGACCAATCTCTGCATCCAAGAGTCTGGTTATTGCAGAGAGGTCAACAGAACCTGGCAGCTAGGTGCTTTTCATTCATTCATAAATGATTTGGAACTAGGAGTGGAACTAGGAGAGAACAGCCAAGTTTGCAGATGACAAAAAATTATTCACTATTGTTAAAATCAAGGCTGACTGTGAAGAGCTCCAGGAAATTCTCCAGTTTTGGCAGAATGGGCAACAATTTGACAGATTAAGTTCGCTATTTGTAAATGTAAGGTGATACACATTGAAACAACAACATTTTAACTTCAAATATAGGCTAATGGTGTCTGAACTTGCTGAGGCTGAGAAGGAAAGAAACCAATGAAAATGTCAAATGACTGTGCTACAGCAGTGACAAAAGCAGACTCTGTGTTTGGGATTCTTAGGAGAGATTGAAAATAAAACAGTGTCATTGGAATACTGTGTCCAGTTCTGGTCACCGTATCGCAAGAAGGACATGCAGGACTGAAAAAAACATACAGAAGTCTGCCAAGATGGTTGACAGATTGGAGCTCCTTTTCTATGAAGAAAGTCTGAAGAGTCTGGGACTATTCAATTTGGAAAAAAGATGAACAAGGGGAACATGATAGCTGTTGCATTCCTCTCTTTTCTCCCACAGGGATTCCCCTTGTACTTCCCTTTAGAGATAACTGTAGTTAGTAGTAAATCTGCACTGAAGTTAATGCTAACTCTAGAATATTGCCTTTGTGGGCATACGATCTCTTAACACCAATTTCAAAATGATTGCTTGGGTCTCTTGCATTTTTGTTAACATGTCATCAGAACATAAATGATACCTAAGAATGATTCTGCCAAAGCTTTGGCTCACGTGTTCCCTGGGGAATCAGTTGCCTCCATATAAAGGGAAGGAATTTGTTGAAGTGCAAATAAGCAGTGGCGGATGTAGATCTGCCAAATCCTTTGAAAATGGATAAGAATTGTGCCTTCCTTTCCCTTCCCCTTCTGCTGCTGCTGCAAGAGAGAGACTTGTTTTTAAACTAGAAGATTGTTTGAAAGAAAGTTTTTTACCTGCCCTCCTGATCATTGGGGCAGAGAGGGGGAGGTGGGATGGAGTCAGAAGGAGACGCTTGTGCTGTTCCTTTGCAAAAGCCAACTATCTGTTATTACTATATTGATGTATTGATACAAGCATTTAGATAAGTAGGTAGGAGACAGCAACAGGAAGCAGGGCAAGTTGGACACATGCAAAGGAACATGAGGGAATGGGAGGGTGAGACTAGGTGACCTGCCTATGGGTGGAGGGAAGAGAGCTGGGGCAAAGATGTACCCACTGGCAAATCTTCCCCCTCTGGCTGTGAAGCAAAAACTTAATTCATGCTAGAGTGGGCTTGCTTGCCACAGGGAGAATCAAAAATGAAAGCAGGGCATGAGGAAATACATCCATACAAGAAATCTTGTGGCAACAGACATTTGCAGCAGATCGTGCAGCAAATGCCTTGTGCATAATTGGCCATAAGATAATAATGCATTTCTTTCTCGTGTTAAGGGGTATTTTCCTTAAAATGGCCAGTGAGATCTGTTTAGAATGAATGATCAATTTGCCCAGGGACAAATACCGTTATTTGCTGAAGACTTTAATTAACTCCAGAATATTCACTCTAAGCAGCTGAAAAAGCAGGTCATTACTTCACATAAATGTCATAGGCATTGGTTATCCCTCTAAAATGTTTAAAATATTAAAAACTAGGTAAACTCTACAAAAACTGGAAGGCTCATTTTTCATACAAGTTGAACAATGTTTTGTCATCTAAACAGCGATAGTTATCTGTAATTATTACAATTCAGGAAATATTGGGATTTGACCAATTAAATATATCTAGCTAGTTATCCTTTCCCTCGAGTGGAATGATAAAATATTTCCTTCTGGTCTGTCAACATTTATAACCAAAAGACCTTGTAGTTTAGACACTCAAGATTTCAGGCTCCTAAGTATAAAGAACAACAAGGCCAGCCAATCAAAATGGAGAATTCACCAGGGACCCTTGCTTTGTCATATTAAACTAGGGCAAAGGAGAGATGCTAGAATGATTGCTCAGCATCTGCACAAAAATGCATTTTAAGATTACCACAAATCCATCTAATAAAATATTTATGTTTTAATGCATTATTCTGTTGTGTCCGTGTTTTGACAAACTCTGGTCCATTTGACTGTATGAATATATTTATGGTCTCCGAATATAAAAACTGAAAACTTTAATCTTATGCTTGTATGCCTGTATGTGTGTGTGCACATGGACACACACAATGAAATTGCATAGTTACCCCCTTTCCCTTGTTTTAAATTCAAGAAAACCAAATAGTTTCAAAAGCATCAAAATGTTTCATTTGAGAACCCAAAGTGGCAAAGTTATTATGAATAACACTAACTTGAATATTTAATTTAAAACTCATTTTCTCTGTCTTCTGTATGGCCCTGCTTCTTCCATGTAGTTTTTTGCATTTCCTCAGTTCCTTTTAGTCATTCCTCTTTCACAGTGTTTTGTATTTACATAACCTGACTTATTCATTTCACTAACGAGGATCAACTGTATTCTATTAAAATGTAACCTTTTTAAAACTTAGTGAGTTGATACAGAAAGCAAAGATAAAGCTATGAAATTGAGATTTCAACTGTCAGAAGAGTTAGGTCAAACATTTAGAAATGAAGATCTCTCTCCTGCTCTCTCAATAAAACCTCCAGTCTTTTGCATGGATTTTGTTTTTATTTCTGAAAACATTTTGGTGTTTTTCTGTAAACCTGTTTCAAACTGAATTGGAGGAGGTTTCAATACAGCTTCACAGTCAGGTGACCTTCTCCACAAAGTATTTTCCCCTCTCTTCCATACTTAGGACAAGTTTTCTAAAGTGAAAGAATTTTGTAGTATCTCAGCTAGAATAAGGGTCAAAGGCTACCAAACTGGTTGCTTGATCACATTACCATCAGCCTAGTTCTTCTGTCAGGGTGTATTCTAGCTGGCAAAACATATTGAGTGTACAGGAAACAGATACACACTGCTCCCATGGACGTCTTCTGAAAAAGCTTTTCAAAAAAATTTTAAGCAAAAGGGAGAATAAAAGAAAAAACCAATATAACTTTGTTTATTCCCCATCAGTTTAGAAAGTGTGTATGGGAAGAAAGTCCCTGAAATACATGCAGTTGTGCTAAAGGCTCAAAGAAAGCACAGAATAGCATAGTTTTTTTCTCTCATTGTAAGGCTCTAATGGTCCTCCTCTAGAACCAGGAAAAGTGGTAAGGCTTGCATCAAGATAAGGTCATTATAATACTATCCAAGTAATTATAGTATGATACATTTTGAATATTCTATTACTTTATAATATTAATCACTGTCTAACAGAGGACAGAAACTCCCAGCAAAGTTTCTCAAGTAGTTTTTGCATTGCAAGACTTACAATTAATTAGGCAACAAGCTTATATCCCAGGAAAGTAGATGAGTCTTGCTTTTGAGTAAGCATGCAGTCTTTTAAGTTAGCAAATGAAGATGGGGAACAAAGAGGCACAACATTGTAAAGACAAAACTATACATCTCAAAAGAGGAAATGGAACAATTCACACAATATTTGGAATTTATTTTAGTGCAAAAACTTGGTGCTGTAATGATAAAAATTTCTATTTGAAAAGAGTTAAGGTATTCAGCCTCATCTTTGTTTTCTAAATGAATGTCTCAGCAATGCTTTTTTTGCTTGTGTATTTATCTAAGAATGACACATTTCTGATTCACAAACCCCAAAGGATAACTGCAAATAATAGAACAGTTGACAGCGAAGCTAAGAATACAAAATGACTGAGCCCCATCACAAATAATATAAAATTAACAATGCAAACAAAATTATCTCTTTCTACACCCATTTAAGTCATTGGGTTTAGAAGGGTATAACTCTACTTAGGATAACTACTGAACAATAAATAGTGCCCAGCTTCTTTTCTCTTCTACTTTTTGACCCAAGGTCTGATAGAATCCAGTTAAAATCAAAATGTCCATGTCAATAAATTCGTTGGGTCTATTCAACCCCTCTTCAATACACACTTTAATGTGTTGAGAGGGTTTTGTTGTGAAGCTGAGACCATGTTAGGTCTCAAACACTGAAGCAATAAACAGACTAGTACTGTAAGAAGTTTAGTTCTTGACAGAATAATTCAAGGCAGAATGGTCACAGTAAAGACACCAGACTAAGATGCACCTATCCCCTTCAGAAATCAATGGCCACATTCGCAGAAGAGAACAGGCAATTCCAATGATGACAGGGGACAAAGAATTCCTTGAAGTGTATATACTGTGTGGCAGCAGTAGGGAGAGGTGATGGTGGTGGAGGATCTTTTGTAGACAAAATCAGTGACACTAACTCTGGTTAGTACTGTGTAGAAGAAAGCAGTGGTAATACCACCTTTGATTACCTCATACCCTGAGGTTATAAGGAGACACCCAAAATGGAAAAAAATAAAGTATTGGAAGACAGCCCCACCACCCCACTCCAATGTTGGATAGCAGTTAATCAGCTACTGTGGAAGAGCAGAGGACAACTACATCTAGCATGATCCTTAATGATGAAACTGGATCAAAGCTGAATGGACATGCAGATGGGTATAGACACGGACATTAACAATTTGTGGTATTAATATGACAACACGTTATTGGCAGAAAATAGTGAAAACATGAAATGACTTCAAATGAAAGTTAAAGCAGAAAGTGCCAAAGCAGGATTACAGCTGAACATCAAGGAAGCAGAAATAATGACTACAGGGGATCCATCCAATTTTAAAGTTGACAATGGATAAATTGAAATTGTTAAAGATTTTCTATTCCTTGGCGCCATCAACTGAAAAAAAGACTACTACCAAGAATCAGAAGGAGATGGAGACAAAATAGGGCAGCCATTAAGGACGTAGAACAGCTTCTTAAACATAGGGATGTGTTGCTGACAACCAAGATAATTCATATTATAGTAATCCCATTGCTCTGTATGGGTCTGAAAGTTGGATAATGAAGGAAGCTGAAAGGAAGGAAGTTGATTCATTTGAAATGTGGTGTTGGAGGAGAGTTTTACAGATACCATGAACCACCAAAAAGACAAATGGATTCTAGACCTAATCAAGCCTGAACACTTTTTAGACATTAACATCACTAGACTGAGGATATCATATTTCAGTCACATTATCGAAAGACAAAAGTCACTGGAAAAATAATGCTAGCAAATGTTAAAGGCAGTAGGAAGAGAAGAAGACCCATCTTGAGATGGATTGACTCAATCAAGGAAGCCATTGCCCTCCATTTGTGAGACCTGAGCAAGGCTGTTAACAATGGTATGTTTGGGAAGTCATTAATCCATAAGCCATTTATGCAGTTGTGGTCTCTTTCTCATTTCCCATACATTCCCTTTGGGTTGAATTCTTGGATATGTACATGTTTCCACCTCTTTGGAACATTTAGATCAGATAATCCCCATGGTTTTTGAAACCCCTCAAAGTGCAACCTTCACAGGAAAAAGAAAGGAGATCCATATACGCTAGGCTTTCTTCAGGTTTTCTCACTCCACTCTGCTTTCCCTGCCCACTCACAGCAGTCTTCAGGTCACCATTTCAGAATAATCTGAAGTGCTCATGTATTTATATTGCTGATGGTCTATCACTACAGTGAGAAACCAAGTGAAATTGACATGAAATTGATCAGATAACCCCCCCCCCCAAAAGCATGAGACAATCCCCCCAAATGGAGGTTGTACAGAAACAAGGAAGTGGGGTGAGACAAAATGGTGAATCTTCTTAGCTGAGAACACTTTGCGGGAGGAGAATCTTTGTGAAACAAAAAATGCAGGAAAATCCCACTGCAAAGCAATCAGCTGTGGGGTAAGTAGTGCATACATAAATAGCCATAGGATCATCATAAGTCAGAAATGATTTGATGCCACTTAACACACACATCCACCAAAGAAGACCACTCAGTACTGGCAACTCTGAAGTCATGGGAAAGGACACAACAGAAAGGAATGCAAGTTTATTTTTGAAACAAGTAATTTTTTCATCTAGTTCTCTTAATTATGTTGCATACTTTGCCTGCTATTCTCAGTCGAGGTGATTATTAAACTAAAATCATTTTATTGCATTATCCATTGCTTGAATTTCATTTCCAAACAGATGCATACAAAATAAAACATAATTATTTAATAAAACATAAGTGTATTTTTACAACTATAAGTATTTTGTCCAGAAATATGTATTTTAAAGCATTAATAGTGTCAACAGTTTGTGCTTTAATTTGTCGATATGGAACAGTATATCCCATTTTTATTCTTCTTCTTTTTGTCAAGTGGAACAGTCAATGAATTTAATGTCTCATTTGTGAATGCGGGGACCATATAATAGGTTCCTACATGAAATCAAGGGGTCTTTATAAAAGACAAGAGTAACAATATTATAATACTCCGTGGAGACAAATTTGCTATTGGTTTGAGAATGAAGCTTTAGGAAATGTAGTTATATTCTCATTGTAATTCTATGATGTTACCCAGCTAATATGATTTGCTTGTATGCTGATGGCTACTGAGGGGAAAGAATGTTAATTCAAAATAAAGGTAATGCTGCCTGGATTATGGCAAACAGCTGCTGGGCTGAATTCTGCAAACTGCAGTGGTGCAAATTGTTGTATAGTATTTTCAAATATTCCCAAATAATACTCACAAAACCAGCAGTCAACAGTAAGCAGTTTATTCTTGAACAGCACGTCTATAGAGGTGGAGAGCGCCAACCGTAAAAGGGTGTGGCACTCTGGGGTCTGCAGCGCAGTGCAGCTCAATTTATAGCATCCTCTCTGGCTCTTGGACCAATCCCGAGGCACCACAAGGTTCTCTAGGCTGACCCAAGCCTCACAATCTTCCTAATAAGGCAATATGACATTTTCGATCAACCCACCCCAAAAATCCCGGAAAACATGTTTTTCTGCTGGCTGCCGTTAATTAAGTAATATTTGTTGAGCAACTATTGTTCCAGTTATTAAACCCGAGTACATTTTAAGCAACTGCTTTTCCAGTATCTTACACACACAAGTACATTCTCACTTCTTCTTTCCATTAAGTTCCCCCCTGCTTTCTTTCTCCCTCCCCCGCTCTAAGCGTTACTTCTGCTTTTTAGCCAAGCGTTTGACATTTGTTCGGATAAACAACTATAATATGCATAAAAGCTAAAAATCCCCTTAACTAAAGTTGAACACCTCACAACTATGGGTTTTTCCCATAACAAAAGCTGCTTGCCATGACACCTAATTTGAACTAAACATCAAGAAATTCAGTGACGGGTTTGAATTGTATGTAAATGTTCAATCATAGTAATTTCAAGAGTTGATTTTTTATGGTTCACATAATCCCTGGTTCAGTCAGCCAGTTTTCATACTGTCTTTGGTGGCAATCCCATGAGCAGCTAGTGAGGTCCAGGCAGTCACCATAGTCTATAATCAGTCACTAAACAGTCTTTTATATGATTGGTCTGAACTTTGAGTCAGCCTCCTTATTTGACTGGAATGTGTTTCTAAAGTCTTAACTACAAAGATGCTCAGAGATACCAGATTTCCAGATAATTGATATCAATGTTCAGGGCTGGTATTCATATCATTTACTGAAATATGTTCAGGGCTATGGAACACAATGTCTTGTCCAGAAAGAACAAAAAGAAATGCATAATTTTCCTGTAAAATATTTTAAAGTAGTGGTTTACTAATAATTGCTGTTTGAAATGGACACAAGTGGTTATTACCAATATTTATGTCAGAAGGAAGGAACAAGATTACAATTATACATTGAATTATTAAAAGAGAAATTAAATTAAAAGAGAAATTCTCAAATATGAATAATTATGCATAGAAATATTGTTGATATGGGTAGCTGTGGAATCTCTCTTTTCCCTATGTAGTAACCAAGCAAACTGCCATGTTTTCCGATGTGAAAAATGTAGATGTACTTGGCATTGAGTATGGCTGTGATTCTATACAAAAAGGAAAGCCCAGTAACTGGTGGAGTTGAGAAACCACAAAGCCAGGTACTATCGCTCTTAACAATAGCAACCAATGATGTACACCAATCTACTGGAGGGGTGCATAGTGTAAATGGAATGTTTTGACATGTCTATAGGAGAAGAGCAACTAATATAGAGAGTTTCTTGGTCCCAATCTGGAGATTGCCTTTAAGAGCATGAAAGCAGCACAACAATGTTTACCCCCTGTAGTACATGAAGATGTAGTCACTCTGCCCACCCTTGTTATCATGCCAAATTTAATGAAGTGAGAGTCTCTTTGCATTCCAAGTGAGAGGGAAAACATCAGACCATGCAGTGGCTAGGAAATTCTGTGCTGTATATTTCCTCCTTGCTTTTAAACTCAGTGCTGGAACTTGGTAATCTTATTCCTGTGCCCCCCCCCCTATCATTGTTCCCCTAACCACTAGATCTTAAGTTAGCTTAGACTTGTGATTTTAGTAGCAATCATTAAATAAATGTACACATCAAAAAATACCATTGCCTTTGGGTGTGAGTCGAAGAATGCTTAATCTATAAAAAGGTCCAACTTGGGTACAAATTCAAGTTGTTTATTGCTAACAATACTTTCCATTTCTGAGGGGGAAAACAGTGAATCCTCTGGAATCCACTTGCATTCTACTATACAATCATCAGTGGAGAAATGGGCACCAATCTAATTCTTCATTCTGCTCCAAGAACATTATATAAAAGCTATGTGAGATATTGTATTTAATAATTAGAAAGTAATTGTGTTCATATATTTTCCAATGAAGTTACTTTAGGCACTGTCTATGCTTCCTGTTTAAGAAATCTCAGTGGACACTATTCCCATGGTTACCAGGAGATAGCATTCACAGAGACAGCTGCACCCTGGAAAAGTAGCAAGAAACACAGCATTTAGAATTGTGGGCTGGCCTGGAAATTCTCTTGTGTTCCAGCATTTATAAGGTACCACAGTGCTGAAGATTTTGCATCTGATCATAAATAATGTGACTAATTCATCATTTACATCACTAATACAGTTTAATTAATTTTGTCAACCTTTATCATCTGTTTGAAGGGTTTAAGATTTCAGAGAAATGGGAAAACATTAAGAGGATTTCAGAGCGGCGAGTAAACAAGTTTCATTCTAAATAGGTCAACAAAGAGAAGGTGGATAAAAACAAAGCCTCTTGAACAGCGATTTTGGAGGAAGTGCACATTAAAATACCTTTCCTCATTTTTTGCCTTCTCATTTTGCTTACCAAGTCTTATGAAGCTGAATGTTTTCGATTCTCTTGAGATATGCTAATTTGAAAGCATTTTAAACACATAATTTTGCCCCAGGTTAAGCATTTTATTTATTTTGTTAGTCACTTGAGAACTTGTTTGCTTGGGTTCAAGGGTCAGCTATTTCAGGTAGGCACAATGTAATGCCTCTTGGCTATTAGTGATGGAAAATGTAACTTTAATTCATCATTTATTATTTTCTCTTTTTTCCCATCTTTCTCTCTTGTCTCCCCTTATTTCTGTATATTTTAGTGCTACACTCATCCCACCCTGTTGGCTCTTTCAAGGTTAAGTAGAATTCAAATCCTTAATGACAGCTTTTATGGTGAACTGTCAAACTTTCAGTGTTTGAGGAAGTATCACAATGTACCAAGCTGAATTTGGAAATCATTGTAGTTTTGAGCTGATTGTCTGGCTTTTCAAAATGCATATGCTGGGCTTTGCAGAGGGAAGGGATGGCACTGCACAATTTGGAAGTCTTAAAGGAAGGCACGTATTCAGGAAATTCAGCATGTTCACCCCACTTCCAGTCTGTATCTGTAGGCCACTTTTAGAGCAGTTATTTTAGGATCAGTGATGGATTTACATTGTCATTTCAAACAGGCAGCTGAGTGACATTAACTATGAACACTGACAACCATGGACATCCTATAAACTCTCGAGCCCCCAGAGCTCTTTTCCAATTCATGCATTCTTATAAATCTCAAGTGCCAGAAAGAGACAGCATTCATCAGTCCAATAAAGCTGACTCCCCTGACTCCTAGAGCTGAGAAAGCAAATTGAGACAGGAAGCATATGTAAATATACTAATTAAAACTGTGTGAATTCCAATAAATTAAGTTAAGCTCTTTTACAGCTTTGAACAGTTATGTGGTTTGTGAAGTGGGAGTACTTCTCTGTTCTGAAGAAGATAAATACAATAAATTCTGAAATGAACTTATGCTCTTGGTTGAACATCAATCCTCATTTTCTTTTGCAGGATTATTTGGGTTTCATGTGCTTTCTCTAATGGAGATATTGAATGCACAATGTTCATTCTTGGATTCCTTGATCATGAGGAAGAAGCCATGGGAAACACAACTTGATCATGAGAAAGAAGTTATGGAAAACACCAACACAAACATATTCTCACATTATACATACTTAGTAAGAAATAAAATGCATACAACTTCATACTTCCAGCTGTTAAGAAGATATGAATGGTTTGATCAGTACTTTTCCTTTCTTGTGATTGGTAACTGGTTTATCCAATGGCTTCTATTGTTTATCCAATGGCTTCTAGTATTGTAACACACCCATCTCTTGGAATTCTGGATCCTTGTAAGTTTTTATTAAAACACTCCCTTCCAGTCTGCATATATTCATTTCTGCATGAACAGCACTTCGTTCATCTGAGCAAGTGGGTTCTCCCTAACAAAAACTTAAATTTGCTAGACTTAAAGATGTTTATGGAGAAACTGTAGTCTATAGAAAATGAGGGGACTGTATTCTAATTCAAATTTTCTCGGTCACTGGAGAATAAACACTCTGATCCTAAATAGCAAATATCCTTTCTTGAACATTTTAATTACTTGTCAGATTTTCCTCTGGCAATTTTGATTCTATCTAAATTTTATGCTGTAGGCACCATGACCCTGAACCAAACCCAGATATTTGGAGTAGGAAAGGATTTCACTGGGCTTAAACGTCTAGGAGGCAAAGTCCAGGTTGCCAGCTATCACCATCTTAAAAAAAATGTTTTCCACATGAATTATGGGTTTATATATATGTCATGAGATTAGAAGTGAAACCCATGTTGCAAGTTTGTGCTAGGCTCAGATGAATGATGACATGTCTGTCTTCTAGAATACTGGAGGTCAGGTAGCAACCAACTAAGAATTGGGACAGTGAACCTAGCAGGAGTAGTTATGAAAAATGCAAGAAAAAGTGTCTAGGGAAAAAAACCAATGAGGTCTAGAGGAAGAAGACAGTGGAGAATTCACTGGAAAAGGTTAGGGAGCCCAGAAGCAGCTATGAGCTTGACAATCTTCATTATGTTTATTTAGGAAGGGAATAGCCAAGATAAAAGCCAGTATAGTGATGAAGGTGTCAGAATACAACCTGAAAAACCCAGGTCCAAATCTTTACTCATGCTATGGAAGCTTGCTGAATGACCTGGATGACACATTCTCAGCCCTAACCCTGGCTAGTATTTGGATGGGAAATCTCCCAAGTAATACCAGAGTCCTCAGTCACCAAGGCAGGCACTGCAATTGATTTCTAAACATCTCTTACTTTGAAAACCCTATGGGGTCACCATAAGTCAGCTGTGACTTGATGATAAAAAAACTCCTGGACAGGTGGACCCAATTGCGCCCAGTTGTGCAGAGGTTTCATCTGGTGAATAACCACAGGACACATCTTGGAATTAAAATGGGCCGCAGCCCTTTTAATTGAGGCAGAAGCTGGGCAAGCAAGAGGAGCACATCTGAGCAGCTGGTCAGCACCCCTGGCTGAACCCCAGCACCAAACGCAATCCATATTGGGGAGGACAGAGAAGGTACTGGGCCACCTGGGTGCCTGCCCGTTGTGGCCCCCTTCCTGCTGGGTTGTTGGGCTTCATTGCAGAGGCCTCCGCGGCATGCACCATAAGCCCACCCCACCCCAAGCCTCTTATGGAGGCCCCCAACCGTGGGGAGGTCTGGCGTGCAAGCTTGGTCTCCCCATAAGGATGCGTTCCTCTGCACAAACCACCAAGGCTGTGACAGAATAAGCAGCAAAAAACCCTGCCTAAATAGGGAGGGAGGGAGGGTCAGTTTGCTCCAGGCATCGAAGAAGGCCGGAGCAACCACGTGCTGCCTAATAAATAGGGAGCGTGCTCTACCCCTTGTGCTTGTGTGCCAATGCAATCAGGCCAGATGTGGCTCAGCTGCCTGGCCAGCCCAGGGCACCCATGCTCACTGGTCTGGAGCTCACCATGTGCCCTGCCCCCTGTCGCAATTACGGCCTAGTTGATCTAGTGCCGTAATTTCTATTACAATAGTCTAGCCATTTAAGTATTTTATTCCTGATTTCTTCTGTTAACTTTTCTTAATTTCTGAAATATGAAATAAGCCTGCAGCAATACCAAAGGACCAGAAATTATATAGTAGGTTTAATAGAATAGGTTCCATTGTTTGGTATGCACCTATGGTATGCCATTAAAGGTTAAAATGAAATGATGATGCACCTATTTGCAAATGTCATTGTTTCTAGTAAACTGGAAATGTTAAAACTGGCTGTTTTTTCCAATTCACCTGGCAAAAAACTGCTATATATCTGGCTGTGAAATCTGCAAAATATCAAAAATTTGATCCATTCAAATCAGCTACATGAGCTTCGGAGTGAATACTTAGCTTCTCCTTTATTCGGATCAAATGAATTACAGTGTAAACCTCATGCCATTGAAATTAATGTTAAAAGTAGTCTTCTGACAATGATTGTAGATTGTATCCTTAATCACAGCATTACTACTCAAATATAAAAGCAGTAGTTTTTCTCCAGATGTGATGATTAAAAAACAACTAAGTGGCTCACACCTCAAGTAGCTTCAGTGAGATCTTCAGACTATGTATTAAGCAAGCTATTCCTTGTCAGAACAAAATATGATTGTCAATGAAGAAAAATGGTTAGAAAACAGAAATGCATCCAGGAACATCCTGAGATTTCTGAGTGACAATATGCATCAGAAGTAAGTAACTTTTTCTACTGAGCAAGATCAATCTAATATAATCCTGCCACCTTTCCCCCGGAACTGCCATTATCTTTTCCTTGCCACTTTCTTTGGATCAGTTGAGAACAAGTGTCAAGGGAAGCATAAATATGCAACTATTTTGAATATAGAAATGAAATTCCAGAAATCATTCCATTTAATAATGAATCAAGGCTAACCATACAGTTTTAGGATTCAACCTCATCAGTTTAAAGAAAGCCATTATTTCTGTGATGCAACCTATAATCTGAACAGTGAAAATGGATATTCCTTTGTGGGGTTTGAATAAAAAACAACAACCCTGCTTTGGTATAAGCAAGTGATGACACAAGCAAGAGTTAGAACTGGCCTCAAGAGACATTGCCATGTTTTCTTTTTGCATGAATCAATACTATAAAAATATCTGAATTTGGAAAATATTGGCAATGTTACAAGCTCTAAAATACAATGGCAAGTACATTTCTTCACATGTAATCCATTATTATTTATGCTACATATGGGTAGAGTGTCAGGTGAGCTATCCAAAAACATTTGGATGTTAACAGTGTCTAACAAATCTAATGTCCACAACATAATGAGCCTAAAGTATTAGGTAGTTGTTATTCCAGCTTTCATCAGTGCATATAAATAGGTTTTCTGTGATCTTTTGTTCTACTAAAATCAAGATTTTCCAGCTTATTGAATTGGTGAATTTCACTAACCATTTTGTCACAGCATACTTATAAATCACACATGGTGCCCTTGTTCTATACAATATAGGAGCAAATTAGCAGTCAGAAAAGGAGAAAAACTGTATTTAAAACCCCTTACAGATATTTTCTGCAATGGGATACTTGGTTCAAAGATCAAAAACATGTCCTAAGACATGTTATAAATGTGATGTTTATTACTTTCCTTGTGCACTGAATAAAATATTAAACAAGCACAATCCATGCCTATTTGATTAGTACTATTAATAAACAAACAACATAAATGAACATAAAGAAAATATGAATTGTGAATGCAAGGTGGCAGCCAGTATACCATATTGTTAGAAACTTGATCATAAACTCCCAGATGTGGTATGAACTCATGCTCAGGAATTCCTGGTTTATTGAGAATTAATTACTGGTTCATGTTACATATACATATCAGTCCATGGAACTATGGAGTGCCAGAAGTGGTGGGATTCAGCAGGTTCGCACCACTTCGGCAGAACCGGTTGTTAAAATGGAGCTTGTAAACAACCAGTTGTTAAATTAGTTGAATCCCACCACCGGAACCTGTTGTTAAATTATTTGAATTCTACCACTGAAGGTAATTTATTTGGACCAGACATTCAGTTTTCTTATTTAAATGTATATAGCACTCTGATTTGAAAAGTAGAGAAATAGTCTAAGTGGGTTCCTAAATGTTAGAGAGGACCTCTAAAACATGGAGACAAAGTTTTTAAAATGATCTTCTGACTTCTCCCCAAATTTCCACAGCATGCTGGAACCAATTCTTTACAAATCACAAGGATGTCTTGCCATGGTTGTTGTTATTTGCTTCAAGTAGTTCTCAGAATGGATTGTGATCCCAAATGCATTGCTAGGAGAGAAACTGAAAGGTCATGGGTAGTTTGACCAAAGTTACATCAGTGTTTAAATTGTTGCTTGACACCAACATCTGCAAATGCAATATTGACTGCATTTAATATCCAATGACACCATCATCATCATAGTTTATTTACGGTCATTGACCAGCAAGATCCAAAAGAATTAAAATCATAAAATTTACAGATATTACAAATATACAGATTAAAACAGTTAACAAAATGCAGATAATAGGCCTCAGGAACTCAGAACATCAGCTCAAGATAATGAGTGGAAGGTCAGTCTAATAATAATTAATAATAAGGATTAGCTGGCAGAGCCAGTAGTGCTCTGTCGGGCCTTCCTGATTTTACTTGATATCCAGGCAAACTTGGCAACAGAATACGTTAGATTTTTATTGGTATCTGATAACAGTATTTTAACCTTTTCTTTCTTAGCCAAAGAAGAGTTTGTCTGGTCAAATGACAGAAGCATCCAACGTATCTCATCATAGTATGAGCATTCAAATAATATATGTTCCGAGTTTTCAACACCTCCTATTTGGCAACTGCAAATTCTACCCTCAGTTGGTAGTTTGTTATAAATCCCGTTGGTATAGTTGGACAAAAGGGCGTTGTAACGGATTAGGCTGTAGGCTCTTCGATAGTTAACGTTAAACAAAGAAGTAAGATAAGGCATTATTGAAAGTTTATTCAGCATTATTTTACTGAAAATTGGGTGTTTAAGTTTATTCAGATCGTGTTGCCTCTCGACATCTATGATTCTAAGTGTAACAAGTTCCCTAGCTCTATCATAATTCATGCTGGTAATTAGTGGTTGAGAAAGTCCATAATGTGATAGTTTCCGTAAAACTGCTCTAAGCCACGGGGGAACAAATATGTCAGACAAGACAAGTCTTGCAAGACCCCTCTGGCAATAGCATAGCCTGAGCCAATATAATATAGAGAGTGTCCATAGTTTTGCTTGTACTGAAATTAGGCCAGTCTCTACACGCAATGCAGCGTTCGAAATGTTGTTTGGGAGCTGTAGGATAGACCTCAAGAATTTTGACTGAGGACGCTCAAGATTGCAGAGGGAGCCGGTTATGGTGAGTGGTGTACCATATGATAGTTGCGCCAATGATTTGGCCTTAAATAATTTGATGGCAGCCGGAATATGATGCCCACCTCTGTTCCAGAAATAATTTCTAATAGCTCCAGAGCTTCTAGACCAGGGGTAGGGAACCTTTAACACTCAAAGAGCCATTTGGACCCGTTTTCCACGGGAAAAGAAAACACTTGGAGCCGCAAATAATTTTTGACATTTAAAATAAAGATAACACTATATATATTGGGTTTTTTTAACCTTTTACTCCGCTCATTCTGAGAAGCGCATGGATGCGTCCGCCCTGCTGCCTGCAGGGCGGGCAAGGATGGGGCCAGCGGCTCGGCCTCGCCGGTCGCCAGGAAAGCGCCCGCCCCGCTCGACCCGTTTTCCACGAAAAAGAAAACACTTGCAGCCACAAATACTTTTTGACATTTAAAATGAAGATATATATATATATATTTCCCTTTATGCTTTGTATAAACAATTATAGTGTGTTGCTTATGAAATCCATGAAGTGCTACAGATAAAATTTATGCAAAGAATACATTTTGAACTCTTAAAAAATAAAAGCTGCAGGGATGACTTGGTGGGAAGGGCAGCCAGGAGATCCGCAAGCATCAGCTGAAGCCGCGCACGTAGGACAGAGGTGGGGGGGGAGGTGGCACGAGGAAGGCAGGCGGAGGTGGCAGGTGAGCGGGACCTCTTTCTGCTCACCGCACTGCTGCAGGGATGACTTGGTGGGAAGGGCAGCCAGGAGATCCACGAGGATCAGCCCTCAAACAGTCTCTCTTGGAGCCAAGGGCATCATTCAAACCCCATTCCATGTTTTCATTTTGGGTGCTGTAATATATTTTAATGGGCCAATACAAGGCATTTAGCATTCCTTGCTCCTAATAAGCATGGCGCCATCTCCCATCCCCCCCCATATTTTCAGTAGGAAATCTTGTCATTTCTTTTCTTTGCAAACTTCCTAGAGGTTTTAGTGTCAGAAAAATCATGCTGAATCAGTTGCCTCTTTTGCCTGATTTCTGCAAAGTCTCCATGATGCTTGTGAACTATGACTTGGCCAGCCATGCATCATTAATGGAGCATAAAACACACCTTGATCTCCTTTATTATTATTGTATTGCAATGCACAATTCCACTAAATATGCTGCATGGCACCTTTCTCAACTCCCAGGGTCTTGTTACCATTCCCTGCAAGCTGATCTTGTACCCAGGACCCTCTGCGCAGAGTGGGCAATCTGTGTCAAATTCCTGAATAGACGAGTCAAGGGTAGAAAGCACGGGGGAGGGGGCTTGAATTACTACCGAGTAAGTTCTTTTTCCTAATTCAAACGACAAATCTCACCTTCTCCTTACATCTGTTTCTGTCTTTTTATTCCCACTGGACTCGGAGGGATACTGATGCCGACTTTTGCTGCTGCTAAAGGAGCAGAGATCCAGGTTGCAGCCAGTCGGCACTCCGGCTCCAGTCGAGAAATGGGGGCTTGAAAGAGCCCACTGTAGCCTGGCACGCACACTTTTCCGTTCTTCAACTCTGTACTCAGCCAGAAGCCTGCCTTAGGGCATCTCCTGCCCTCCTGAACGGGCTCTCAGCTCCTCGGGAAGGATTTCATTCATCCTTTGGGGCTCAAGAAAGGCGAGAAAAGCTTGCAGAGACAAATGGTGTGTTACGGAAGTGACATCTAAGCTGCAGCTTTGGACCCTACGGCAAAGAGGGAGAGAAAGCAGCGTTTCTTGGGCATTTCGAATGAATGGGGCTTGTTTTGAAATCGTGCCCAGGTCGCCCGCTCACTGACTGCTCGCTGACCACTCACTGACTGATTTCCAAACCGAGAGGCGTTGGAATTTCTGTCTCAAGTATATCTAGCAATTCCCCGCCCCCAAAACCCAAACCCCTCTCGCCACCTGAAAACGTTCTCCCCAGCCTAGGACCTCTTCCCGCCCGCCGCGCTGCTGCAGGGACGGCTTGGTGGGAAGGGCAGTCAGGAGATCAATGAGCATCAGCTGTAGCCATGCGTATGGAGCAGGGCGGAAGCGGTGGGGGAGGCAGCATGAGGAAGGCGGAGGCGGAGGAGGTGGGTGAGCGGGACCTCTTCCTGCCCCCCGCGCTGCTGCAGGGATGACTTGGTGGGAAGGGCAGCCAGGAGATCCATGAGTAACAGCTGAAGCCACACGCGCGGAGCAGGGTGGGGGGTGGCGGCGGCAGGGGGCGGCGGTGGAGCCGCAGTGCACGGATGAAAGAGCCTCATGCGGCTCGCAAGCCACGGGTTCCCGACCCCTGTTCTAGATGCATTTGCAACAGCATATTTGATATGAGCTGTTCTAAGTCCTGATGACTGAAATACTACACCCAGATATTTGTAGAGTGGAACCTGCTCCAATTTTTTTCCCATTTAATTTCCATATATGGCATTTAGGTCTAGTAGCACAAACCATCACTTTGGTTTTTTCATAGTTAATTTCTAACTGGTTTTTCTGAGAATAGTCAGCAAGGGTCCTTAGGGGTCTCCTTAGGCCAATGGGGGTTCTAGAGATAAGAGCTAGATCATCTGCATATAAAAGTAAAGAGATACTTTTGTCAACAATGTTGGGGGGATGGAGATCTGGGTTATTGAATAAGGCTACAATATCATTGATGTAAAAATTGAATAAGGAGGGGGCCAAAATACAACCCTGCTTGACCCCTCTGCTGCTTTTGATTTTGTTAGATAGCTTTGTGGGTTATATTTTACTTTAATGCTGGTATTCTGATAAAGTGCCCTGATTAGCATTAGTAACCGTTTATCTATATCGGTACAAAGCAATTTGTCTCAAAGTAAATCTCTTGAGATAGAATCAAAGGCGGAATCCAATGACACAATGAAGTCAAATTTAAACAATGTTAGGTCTCATTGAGTTTCATAAGAACATAAGAAAGAGGCTGCTGGATCAGACCAGAGTCCATCTAGTCCAGCACTCTGCTACTTGCAGTGGCCCACCAGATACCTTTGGGAGCTCACATGCAGGATGTGAAAGCAATGGCCTTCTTCTGCTGCTGCTGTTCCCGAGCACCTGGTATGCTAAGGCATTTGCAATCTCAGATCAAGGAGGATCAAGATTGGTAGCCGTATATCAACTTCTCCATAAATCTGCCAAGCTCCTTTTAAAGTTATCCAGGTTAGTGGCCATCACCACCTCCTGTGGCAGCATATTCCAAACACCAATCATGTGTTGCATGAAGAAATGTTTCCTTTTGTTAGTCCTAATTCTTCCTCCCAGCATTTTCAGTGTATGCCCCCTGGTTTTAGTATTGCGAGAAAGAGAGAAACTTTTCTCTCTGTTAACATTTTCTATCCCATGCATACTTTTATAGACTTCAATCATATCCCCCCTCAGACGTCTCCTCTCTAAACTAAAGAGTCCCAAATGCTGCAGCCTCTCCTCATAAGGAAGGTGCTCCAATCCCTCAATCATCTTTGTTGCCCTTCTCTGCACTTTTTCTACGAACATAAGAACATAAGAACTAGCCTGCTGGATCAGACCAGAGTCCATCTAGTCCAGCTCTCTGCTACTCGCACTGGCCCACCAGGTGCCTTTGGGAGCTCACGTGCAGGATGTGAAAGCAATGGCCTTCTGCTGCTGCTGCTGCTCCTGAGCACCTGGTCTGCTAAGGCATTTGCAATCTCAGATCAAAGAGGATCAAGATTGGTAGCCATAGATTGACTTCTCCTCCATAAATCTGTCCAAGCCCTTTTTAAAGCTATCCAGGTTAGTGGCCGTCACCACCTCCTGTGGCAGCATATTCCAAACACCAATCACACATTGCGTGAAGAAGTGTTTCCTTTTATTAGTCCTAATTCTTCCCCCCAGCATTTTCAATGAATGCCCCCTGGTTCTAGTATTGTGAGAAAGAGAGAAAAATTTCTCTCTGTCAACATTTTCTACCCCATGCATAATTTTATAGACTTCAATCATATCCCCCCTCAGACATCTCCTCTCCAAACGAAAGAGTCCCAAACGCTGCAGCCTCTCCTCATAAGGAAGGTGCTCCAATCCTTCAATCATCCTCGTTGCCCTTCTCTGCACTTTTTCTATCTCTTCGATATCCTTTTTGAGATGTGGCGACCAGAACTGAACACAGTACTCCAAGTGCGGTCGCACCACTGCTTTATATAAGGGCATGACAATCCTTGCAGTTTTATTATCAACTCCTTTCCTAATTATCCCCAGCATAGAGTTTGCCTTTTTTACAGCTGCCATGCATTGAGTTGACATTCCCATGGAACTATCAACTAAGACGCCCAAATCCCTTTCCTGGTCTGTGACTGATAGCACTGACCCCTGTAGCGTGTATGTGAAGTTTGGCTTTTTTGCCCCTATGTGCATCACTTTACATTTAGCTACATTGAACTGCATTTGCCATTTCTTAGTCCACTCACCTAATTTATCAAGGTCCGCTTGGAGCTCTTCGCAATCCTTTGTGGTTTTCACCACCCTACATAATTTGGTATCATCTGCAAACTTGGCCACCACACTACCCACCCCTACTTCCAGGTCATTTATGAATAAGTTAAAGAGCACTGGTCCCAAAACAGATCCTTGGGGGACACCACTCCCTACATCTCTCCATTGTGAGAACTTCCCATTTATACCCACCCTTTGTTTCCTGTTCCTCAACCAGTTTTTAATCCATAGGAGGACTTCCCCTCTTATTCCTTCATTGCTGAGTTTTCTCAACAGTCTCTGGTGAGGAACTTTGTCAAAAGCCTTTTGGAAATCCAAGTAGACAATGTCCACTGGTTCCCCCTTATCCACATGTCTGTTTACACCCTCAAAGAACTCTAGTAAGTTTGTAAGACAGGACTTGCCTCTACAAAAGCCATGCTGACTCTTCCTCAGCAGGTCCTGCTTTTCTACATGTTTTATAATTTTATCTTTAATGATAGATTCTACTAATTTACCAGGAACAGATGTCAAACTGACTGGCCTGTAATTTCCTGGGTCCCCCCTAGACCCTTTCTTAAAGATTGGTGTGACATTGGCCATCTTCCAGTCTTCAGGGATGGAGCCTGATTTCAGGGATAAGTTGCATATTAATGTGAGAACATCAGCAATTTCATGCTTGAGCTCTTTAAGAACTCTTGGATGAATGCAATCTGGGCCAGGGGATTTGGTAGCATTTAGTTTATCAATGGCTGCCAGAACTTCTTCCTTGTCTACCACTAACTTTGTTAGTTCCTCGGATTCACCTCCTAAGAAGCTTGGTTCAGGTGCAGGAATTTTCCTCACCTCCTCTTGGGTGAAGACAGATGCAAAGAATTCATTCAGCTTCTCTGCAATCTCCCTGTCATCTTTTAGCACACCCTTTGTTCCTTTGTCATCTAGCGGGACTACAGCTTCCCTATTGGCTTCCCTACTTTTGATGTACTTGAAGAACTGTTTGTTGCTAGTCTTGATGTTCGCAGCCATGCGTTCCTCATAACCCTTTTTTGCCTCCCTTACAGCTAACTTGCTTCTCTTTTGCCACCATTTGTGTTCTCTCTGGTATTCTTCATCAGTTAAGTTGGACTTCCATTTTCTAAAAGACATCTTTTTTTCCCTAATAATTTCCTCAACCTACGAAATATCATTAAGCGTATGTTTATGGATTAAACGACGCAACTTTGTTTTCATCGCGACTCAGATATTTAAACTATACTATGTAGTTATTTCCTGTACTAAAATGACACCATACAAAATGCATGTGTTAAACTGGGATTTAATCATTACAACCTGAACAATTTGTGCAACCTGACATGGCTCCAGACTCAACATGACAAAATAGCATACTTGGGTTTCCTTGCCTACCCCAGTCTTGTACAGGGGCTCATTGTTAATCAATTCCATCCTTCCACACAGTATAATGCAAAGGTTAAAGTACTGAGCATATCATATCAGTATATCAGTAAGCCTTTATTGGCATAATAATAACCCCCCCCAAAATAAAAAATAAGAATATAACAATAAGTATAATAATAACAGAAATGTATAAAATAATAAACAACATAGAATATATTTAAAAATTAATAATGACTCTGTATTATTTCCAAAATAAAATTTGCAACCATCACACAGAAATAGGGGTCTGGCTTATCTAACAAATAAAGTAAATAAATCAGGGAGATCAGTTTGAAATAAGGGAGTAAGGTCCCTCACATCTTAGATCTAATTCTTAACTAAATCTAAAAGCGGAAATTTTCCATCAACGGGCACTGCAGGGCTTCAAGAGGAGGCCTTTCACCAAGGGATGCTTACTGGCCTCAGAACCCTGAGCTGAGGGCCCTCAGGAAAACTGACATGGGCGGATCTGAGGAATCCCAGTATGCCCGATGTCGGCGCCTCAGGCTGTGTCTGCACTGTGGAGATCCAGGGCACTTACCATAATAAAGACTTCTTAACCTCAATGGCATAGAGTCTGATTTGGATAAAGATCTGAGGTCTGACAATGGGAAACCAAAAAGATACTGCTAGGTCCCACAATAGCGCATTGTTACCAGAGGCAGGGAATGGTGTGGGAGGCAGAAAAAGTATTGGGGTAAAATTGATCACTTCGGGTGCTGCATGGGTCAAATTAAGCCGGGTTGCAGCACTGTGCGTTTGTTATTGTCTTCCCCAACTGATATGTCCGGTATAAAAGGCCAACATCCACAGAGGCTGGGAAGAAATGAGGAACCCTTTAATTTCCTGTTGCTGAACAAGGCCCAGGGATGCGTTTCCCACACTCTCGTGTGAAAGACCTTGCCCTTTAGGAACCACAGATGTGCCTTCACATGGAGACATGTCCATGGGTCCCTTCCTCGCTGCCTCCTGCCTTGTCCCTGCTTGTGGTAGGCAGGGCCGACCCCCTGGGCCATGGGACCACCCCTTTCCCCCCTGTGGCTCTGCAAATGGGAGCCAGGGAGGGGGTTGTACAGCAAAGCTCAACCAGTGGTGAACAATACTGTTTAAAAGCAACTGATAACCGCGACAGGTTACGGCACCAAGCTGTGGCTGCCGCTCCACTGTAAAATAAAGCGGAAGTAAACAATTGAGTGGTTCTGGTATAACCCACTCAGAGGTCAATGGAGCTGGGTGCAGGGGGTGGTGAATTAACCAAGAATCCGCGTTCTGGAGTGGAAACTATTGCAGGTTTCTTGCCCAAAATGGTCCGTTGTTCAGCCATTTGTCCAGGTTTATTGGCCAGTGTGGAGTGGGCCTTAGTGAGATAGGAGAAAACTGCCCCAGACACTATTTGGACAGGAATGCACTTCTGATAGTGCTCTGAATCTTCAAATTGCATATATCTACATGTACATGATGTAGAAAGTTTTCTTCATGGAAGGAGGTTCTTTAAAACAATCTCAATATTTTTTCAAACCCCATCATTTTAATTCATGGGGGGGTATATGTGTGTGAATCAATAGGAATATGAATGACCCTACAAATAGCATGTTTGAATTTTATTTCATTACATTCTCATTGCTGGTTAAAAGTCGTTTCTTTGTTTTCAGTAACTAAATGGGTAAAGCCTGTTTTCTATTTTCATAAGAAACAAAGGTTGATCCTGGCCTCCCTTCCATGTACTCTCAGATTTAATTTTTCATCTCATCATCGAATCAATTTGGTTATATTCTCTGAAACCTTCAGAATACAAGTACCAATTCTGAATATATTCTCTGAACCTTCAGAGATAATTGCTTATACCAGAATGCATCCCTGCCTGATCTTTATCTATTACCAGTGCTGCTGATTTCTGATTTTACTTTTCATTCTAAACCTTGATGGTTTAATTTGAGAAGATGAGGATCCTAGCACCTTTGCTCATTCTTGAAGCACTTTTGTGATTTCTCTTTTTCTTCATGAGTACAAGATGTTTTCATTTGTCCATCTTTAAAATTCACAATCCATCCATGCCTAGTCTTTGCACAGGTGCTTAAATAACTTTGATGCAGAATGGGGAAAGAAAATAGATCAAAGAAATTAGCTGCCTTATTTTCCTGACATACAAGAACCAGAGACTAAATTAAATAATTGTATTCAAAGTCTCTCTCCAAAGGAGCTGCATCGTTCTTTATAATGCATATGTCACTGCAGATGTGGAAAAACACTTGCCCCCAATATAAGGAAGATAAAAGCTTCAACTGCACCACGTCTAAAAATAACACAAGCAAGAAGTGGAATTTGGAAATAACCACAACTAATGACTTTATTGCTACTTTTAGATCCCATTCTTTTAGCAACAGGAAAAATAAACCAAACAACAGAGTACAATACAGAGGCATCAGAAAACATGTAGTTTATAAATCAACTAGGAGATCTGGATGAGAAGAAAAACAAGTTGAGAATGGAGTTAGCTGAGTAGAATGTTGAAAAATAACAAATACTTGGGCACAGTTTTAAAGAAATTGTAATGTATCAATTAAAGCAGTAAAAAGATGAATCTGTACACTGATGAAACTTGGAAGGCTGTAATATACTACATAATACGCTGTCAATGGGCCACTCCCCACTTACCTCGTCTGAGTGCAACCCCGCAGCGACCCCTCGTAGAAAAGCCTCCGTGGCTTTTGACAACGGAGACATTTGTTCCCCACTCATTTTCCATTCAGGAAATAGCGCGGGGTTCCACATCAAGAGTCAAAGAGGCAATCGAGCGTTCTGATTGGCTGGCACGTGTGTGCATCATTTACACGTGGGAGTTGCAGCCAGCCGAAGGCGGGGCTCCATTTTGATTGGCTGACCCGAAAAGTTCGTTTGGATAAGCTGAACGCATTGTTTTGAGACATCTGCACATGCTGACATCACTACCTGTTGCAAATTGCTTGGACAGAAAAATGAAAGTAAAAATCGGTTTCGGTTTACACCGCCGACAACCCTGTGCTCAGCGGCACTTTGCCAAGCTGCAAAACAGTGGAGCTCGAGCAAAAAAGAGCAAAAAAAGAGCAATGTTGGCACGTCTTGTTGTGCACACGTCTCAATTTCCGAGCACTTTCTGACGGGGACACCCTCCCTAAACAAAATGGCGGTTCCTGTTTCCTGATTGGCCGGAAGCTGCGCGTCAGAGCGAATCAGCCGCGCGTAAACAGCCGAGGTTCCCCACCCCCCTGCGGCACCTGCGGGGTTTTTGAAAATGTTGCTCTTTTCAGAGGACCTAATTTGCCGCGCGACAAGGAGGTGGGAGAGCGGCAAATTAAGGGCAGCTGCGCAGTGGGCACTGGTGACGTGGGGAACTCCTCGTGTCTTTTAAAGAGGTGACCCCGCGGCTTATGGTGAGTGGGGAGTGGCCCAATGACTGTTAAAAATGACATCTTTATATGAATCTCTGTCCACACACCAGTCTTCATCCATGCCCATTTGACAGGGCTGGATCTATTTTCAAAGGGAGGCAAAATAACAAAATGGTGCCCCTCATATATTTTATACAGCCTGCAAGTTAGGGATACCTATAATAAAAACACCCCACATGTACAGACACCTCAACAGGTGGGTAGGGCTAGAACATTTCTGTAACATGATACTTTTTTATTTGCAAGTTTTTAAAATGAGGAAAACTGTTTTTTTAAAAAAGAAGGCACCCTCATGAACACTCTACAGCAATGCAGTCTGTAACCCTCACTCCCCCCACCCAAGCATGATGCTTGAGATAGTGTGAAAATTGTATGTGCAGGGATCCATTCAAAGAAACTACATTAAATGTGCATCGCAAAGACCAGTGCCTCCTTTCAAAAGATACACTAGCAAATAAATCACATTAGAACATGGGTGTTTGCTCCCCCAGCCCAATCCTAGAAAATATTTTTATCCACCCCAGAGACCTCCAATTTACAAAACAAGCTACATGCTTTCTTGCAGGTTTTTTGACCTATCCTCAAAAGATATCCACATTTAAGTTGATAATGGGCACCTCACCCATGAAAGGAGAGAGAAGGTAAAGGCCTCTTGTTTCTCTCTTCTCGATCTATTTATTAATGAAAACTTTTGTATTCCACCTTTCCTTTTGGTTCAACGGTGCTCACAATAGTAATTAAAATATCCCCAACTGTAGTCAAATAAACTGTGTTGTGTAATAATTATGGGTGGTTGAACCAGCATTTGGAAGACCTGGGTTCAAATTCCCACATGTGCCATGGAAGCTCACTGGGTAACCTAGGGCCAGGCACACTCTCCCTGCCTTACCTACCTCACAAATATGGATACAATGTAGGTGAGGAGAATGAAGTAAGATACCTTGGGTTCCCACTGGGGAGACAGGCAGGGTATAAATGCATTAAATGAATGAATAAAAAGAAAGCTCCAAATCCCTCTCTTCAATTTACTTTTCTTTTGCCTCCCCATCCTCCTTGCAGTCTGTTCTTTACAGCTTAATCTGCATCCACCTTTCATCCTCCTGCCAATAATTGCCCAACTGATGCATGGCACAGAATGCCCAAAACTGGCAACCTTCCTACATTGCTAGGTCCCAGTGTGGTGTAGAGGTTAAGAGCTTAAAATTTATTCGGAGCAGACAGCACAATCCTATGCTGAGTTTACTTGGAAGTGGAGTTGACTGAATTCAAAGGGGTTTACACTTAAACAAGTATGCAAGGAGCCTCAGGGGAATGTGAAGGCTGGAAATGCCTGGAATTGCAGTAAGTGCTATTGCAAAGTGGGAGTTCTGCATCCCAAGTTTTGCTTCTGAAAATACTTATATTCCTCCTTCATCCATTTTATTTGCTAACACAAATTTAGAAAACTTAAATGTTGCATTGCATCAATTCTGTCACCCCTTCTCTGCCTATCACCCAGGGCAGCTGATCTCCCCCTCTCCCCATAGATCCAGTCCAGCCATTTGAACAAATATTTTGATGCAGATAGGATTGTGTGGTACTTATGACTGGTTTTCCACAATTGCTGCATTATTGTTATTGTTGTTGTTACTGCTGTTATTATTTAATTTTGTTTAATATCATAGCTGCTAGTTCTTTAACTGGTTGTTGGTCTTTCATCACAATTCGTGCCTCACCCAGAGGCCTAGGACGTTGTAATGTATCAGCATAGTATTCATACGGATCGCAGCAGGGCTGCCTTCTGAATCTGACTGATGTTATTTTTGTTGATTTGAAGGTATTTCAAGTGCTGTGAGTTCGGGGAAGATGGCACCTTGATTCATGAACCTCCAAAGATCACTACTAGCTATTTCCCACTGAAAGAGCTTTCAAAGCTTACTTAGGTGAGTGCCTCCACCATTAGCCTCTCTGATGGAGTCAGAGGCCGCTTCCGCATGGAGGCGGAAGCGGCCGGGTCATGTAGTTGATGCCGCATTCGGTTTACCGCTGGGACCGCTCTCGCATGAACGGTCCCAGAAAGAACTGAAGACGGGCGCCAGCTCTCGCGTGGATCTCTTACCGCTTCCTAGCGGCTATCCGCGCGCTTCGCCGGGGCCTGGGGACATGCCTCCCCTGCCCTGTGAGCCTGCTTCAGCGTTGCAGAGCCGGGGGGCGTGTCCCCAGGCCCCGGAGACGCGCCGGAGGGCCGCAGACCAGGTAAGTGAAGGGAGGGAGTGGAGGGGTTGGAGGCGCCTTGGAGCTGCTGCCGTTCGCACGGCAGCGGCTCCAAGCTGAGATTCTTGGTCAACCTCGCCCTCCTGTTTGCGGTTAAAATGCCGGCTTCACGCCACCGGGCTGCTGAAAGCGCCGCTGCAATAAGCAGCTGCACCCCCTGTGCGAATGGCTCCCTGAGGATGGCATTTTTGCCGTCCCCAGGGTGCCATAAAACGCCCGTGCGGAAAGAGCCATAGACTCAAATATGATAGGTAGGGAAGGGGGAAAGCTGATAGAAACCCCACTTTTAACAGCAAGATCAGTGGGCTATAGAGGTCTGGGAAGCCAGCAAAAGGCTGCCTCCCAACATTCAATCTTACTGTCCTTTCATCCTCTTCTATCTATAATTGGTTTGGAACCCAAATTTGTGACAGAGAAACTCAGCTAACCCCTTTTTATGCTATAATAATATCACCAAGTGAAAAGAACCATGCTGGTAAACAGAGGCCTATTCCTGAGCAAGCTTACCCACTTGATAAGCAGAACTCAAAAGTGAAACTAACCTCTGAGAATCAATAGTTTCTCCAGGCATGGCTGTGAAGATGATTAAATCTTGAGTACAATTCTTCCTCCACTAGCAAAAAGATATTCCAGCCAGTGAGGGAGGAAATAAATTAACTGCCAGAAAAATTAAAAGGGGGCAGTGGATTCAGTGACAATTGCATCCAGTGGACCACTGGGGTTGGTTGGTCTCTCCCTGTAAGTTGGCTCCCCCTTAAATTGGCAGGTGGCAGGCTGGTTTGAAAATCCACCCACCTCCCTCTAGGATTTCAACCAGCTTTGTTTTCGCACCCTGTCTTGTCAGTTGGATTGTACAAACTCTGAAAGGTCACAACTGTTCTTTGAAACTTCTTTGAAACAACAATTATTGAAGGGAGACGATTTACAACTGAATGGAACATATCTAATAGTTCCAGGCAAAGCCTTGCTGAGACTTCATTGGAACAGAATCACAGCATTCCTGCCTAATAACAGCAGATTCCTGACCTTTGAAGGTTGGTCTTGAATCATATGAACTGAGACACTCAAGCATTTTGTACTTCTTTTCCTTTTTTCTTTGATTTGGTATTTTTTAGTTTTTTTGGACTGCAAAACTATTATTCATAATTAACACTCCCCTGTAAACTACTAATGCTCTCCCTCCTTTTTTGTTATTTCATCTTTCCCTTTCTTCTTTTTTAGGGGAAAAATAATGCTGCTGGCATTAGGTTCACCTTCAACTGGGTGCCCTCAGCATTTGCCCTTCCCAAGTAAACTTTAGCAAAGTTAGCTGGTTCCTTTCAGGAGACTCACACCAGCAGCCCTGCAGGAAATTAAACACCCCTACCCAGAACAACCCCCCCCCCAAGAGTTCTTCCCAAATCTTCAGTACAGAGCCAGCTGGGCATAACAGCAAGCCCTATTGAAGTCTATCCTGGGGAAAGTTATTTTTCCCCACCATCGAACTTGCTGAAAAGCCTGGTAGATTCTGTGCTCTGTAGTGGCTCCACTGTAGCCAATGGGGAATTTTTGAGTGTGTAAGCCGGCTGCACATTTTTCAAGGTAGAGGTGCCAGACTTTCAAGGGGGCTCCAGGAGGCCCTTCTGGTAATAACATCCAGTCTTGGTGAACTTTGCTTCTGGGGGCAGTGGGAGGAGGCGCGTTGAGAGAGTTCTGAGAGAACTCAGCCAGCAGGCTTCACATGCAGGAACAGGGAAACAAAATAAGCCTTTTGGGGGCTGTAACGGAAAAGCTGGCTTCCTGCCACTCTTCAATCAAGAAAACATTGATAACAAACAAATAAAAATATTTTTTGGGTTTTGTTTTTTGGGTTTTGTCTGTAACTTTACAGACAAAATATAAGCAGAGACTAAACACAGTTAAATCAACTGGCAGAGATTAACAACATACAAAATTACTCAAGATAACAGGCAGTTTTCTCACATAGCAACAGCTAGAATAAAGAAAGATAGCTAGAGATAGAAAGAATGCTAAACAAAGTACTTAAAGGAAATTATATGGAAAATGATTGGTCAGCTGACGTAAATGGACCAATAATTCTTCCATAGAGATTTGCTGAGTCAGCTTGGCAAAATCATTGTTGCTAATAGGTGTTACTTTAACAAAGTCATTAGAGTCAGAAAGAACATAATTTACAGCTGGGGCTCTTACATCTAGCCAGAGCAGCTAAAAATTAGAGAAATTTAAAGTGACATGGCAATTTCTCCATAAGATTGATCCCCCAGTAGCAAAGCTCAACAAACCTGGATGCTATTACCAGAAGGGCCTCCTGGAGTCACCTGGAAAGTCTGGTGCCTCTATATTCAAAACTGTGCAGCCTGCTTACACTCAGAAATTCCCCATTGGCTACAATGGAGCCAAGGGACTGCAAAGCAGAGAATCTGGGCAAATTTCTTGGGATGCCTGTCAGGGGTGGAAGGCATTGTTTTTGGGTGCGCTGTAAAAAAAATCACCTTTTCTTCTGCACAGCTCCACAGGAGAGGATGGCCGGTCCTCCGACCCCCGAGGCATCACCATGGCCACAGGGGCCTGTCCCCTCATCCCTGCAGAACTGTGCAGGGGTACAGAAGATGGGTTTTTTTAAAAGAACACACCTTCATGCAGAGGTGCATCTGGGAGCTGCAGTAGCTCCAGGGCTGCCCTCACAGAAGCATTCAAACGACCCAGGATCTACACCGGGATTATATATCCTGGTTTGCACCCACATCCCATGCCCATGAAGTAAGAGCCTTAGATAATTGAAAGGAATAGTTTGGATTTATGTGTGAGTTTAAGAACTGAGTTTTGTGACCACCCTCATGCATCTAAGGACAGGGAGGAGGTTACTTATAGCTGATCAAAACCAGGGCGTTGGTGACAGGATCTTCTATGTTCTGAGCACTATCATTGGAACCCTAAACTCACTAGGATTGGAGCATTAGGGTGTTACTGAACATTTGGCAAAGAAAAACAAAGGTGTGGAACCGATGTACATCACATTAGCAAGCTTGTGTAAAGGGTAATGCGTAGTTTGATCCTGAGCTAAGCACGTCCTTGCTGCTTATATCCATCTTAGGAAGTCAGTGATTGGCTGTATTCTTGTTGGCATTCTAAACTGCAACTGGACTTGGAGGCATGGTGGAAGGCAATGGAAGGTCAGTTGTGATTATCTTCTGTATGGCTCATTCCGCACATGCAGAATAATGCACTTTCAAACTGCTTTCAGTGCTCTTTGAAGCTGTGCGGAATAGTAAAATCCACTTGCAAACAGTTGTGAAAGTGGTTTGGAAATACATTATTTTGCGTGTGCGGAAGGGGCCTATGTGTTTGTACGAGCACTTCCACATTTCTCTATAGGTTAAGCTCATATGGTTTTATTCTCCAAATATATAACAAAATACCACATCGCCTTAGCCCCCAAATATGTAGGAAGAACAACTGTGCTAGTTGTTAAATCCTACTGCTAGCTTTCTCGTTTTTTTTTCAAATTAAGAACAGAATATTGTATAAATTGGTACAAGTACACTGAAGTCACACACATCATATTTGTACAGTCCATCAGAGAAAATTGATCTGAGACATTTCTAATTCTCCATGCACTCTAGTCAAATTTTCTTGTTTCTTTTGGTGGTTCATCAGTGCCAAGTAGTGTAAACATATTCATATGGCAGGGTGCTGAATTATATTTCTATGAACAATGGGAGAGCATTATACTTCTGTCAGACTTCAGCAGAAGTTAAGTGAATGGGTTATGATAGATAAAATAGCCTTTAAATTGAAAAGCATTTTTAAATGAATACTCTTCCACTGTATAATTAAAGGAACTATTTTTTAGAGGGTAGGGGGAAAAGGACATTTCTGCTGAATAACTTGAGACTAGTTTAATTTTTCTTCTTTTTAGAAATATCCACATCATAATTATAACTGTAAATGTTCATACTTTTCAGTATTCACATTAACATTGACTGTTTCAATGATGTGGTGTCATCCTTAGATGTTTAAATTACAGTAATTGCAACATTTCTCATTGCTTTGTACTCTTTGATTGCCTTTTATATCTGGGATGCTGGCATGACATAGAATGTGCTTGTAACTTTTTTAAAAAATGCACCTTTTAAGGTGATAATACACCTGGCTTTTTAATTACATTACTGTTTGAAAATTACCATTTTAGAAAAGCACTGTGGTAAAGTCTCGGAATAAAACATATGGATAATTTCTTTTATTTTAATTATATTTGCTGTGAATTCCTGCTTATTCTAAAATGTAAGAAATTAAATTGCATTACTACTGAGACCTTCTTAACTCTATGGGAGTCAACACAAGCATACAAATAATAAAATTGCATGTAAATATTTCCTGATCTCCACTGATAACTTCCCCCCCCCCCCAAATTTTCATTTAGTTGTAAGGTCTATGTAGATGTTAGAATTCTTGGTGTAGGAAAGAGGATCATTATTTTATTCCTTGGTGTGCTCAAGGACTATGCACTGGATGTCATGTGTGTATGGGGCTCCTATGCATAAACCTGAAGTGCTTGTATATCCCACTTCTGCACTATATAGTCTATGCCAGCGGTGGTGAACCTATGGCTCGGGTGCCAGACGTGGGACTCAGAGCCCTTTCTGTGGGCACACGTGCACAGAGTTCATCATATGGGGGGGTGGAAAATCACCCCCCCCCCACATCTAGGCTAGCCTGGGCACGATCCTTTACCTGGGAGTAAGCTCGGTTGCTGTCAATGGGGCTTGCTTCTGAGTAAACCCTCCTAGGGTCATGATTCACCCATTTGAAGTGTTGCACGGTTGCTTCACCAAGCTTACTCCTGAGTAATGTGCGCCTCGGAGCCAATCATTTTTTCTAAACTAAAACCTCAGTATTCGGGTTAAATTGCCATGTTGGCACTTTGCAATAAATAAGTGGGTTTTGGGTTGCAATTTGGGCACTAGGTCTTGAAAAGATTCGCCATCACTGGTCTATGCAATGTAAGCCTGCCAATGCGGGAAGTCTATATGCATGGAACCTTCCACAAATGCATGGACAGAGGGCGCACAAATATGACAGTATTAATGCTAACAGATACTTTATACCAAGTAGAACACTAACATCAGTCTAGGAGTGCTGAGATATACAATATGGCCATAACCAAGAGGACTAAGATTGGAGTGCAGTCACTTTGTGCAAACACACAAATGTATCAATCAGTTACCAGCTACTTGATAATCTGCCATAAAGAGAAGTATGGTTCTCTGACCCTACTCCACCCAGAGGATTAGTGGTCAACCCTCTTGAACATTTCTGTTGGAGTACTGGTGAAATAGCCTGTGAGGGGAAGGGCAGTATATAAAGCTGATGAAATAAATGAAATAAAGACAAGGGGCCATTTCTACACAGCACAAATAAAACATCTTGAGGACAGAAACAGAAGCATTTGGGGGAGGAGTTCTACACAACTTTCCCCCCAAAATGTTTTGAAAACATTTTATTTCAGCCCAAAACATTTTTATTTGGAAACACTAAAACTGCTATCTTTTTTCCTGAAATGGTTTCAAAATGTTTCCTGCTTGCTGAGCATTAATCAGGAAACATTTTATTTCTCCCATCCAATTTTTGAAGCTTTCTTTTTGTTTCTGTACTGCTTGTGGCCCATCATTTTCTGCCACTTCTCCATGCTGTCAGCCATTTGCTGAAATGTCCTACAGATATTTTCTAATCTAGCATTGCAGCTGACTACCATTTATGTCATTGCTGTGAATTAATTAACACAGTGTTGCCTGCTGATTATGCAAATATGTTTTCCTGTTTTTAATTTTTTCCTGTGAAGTATCTTCAAAGCTACGTAGACATAATATGAGAATCATCAAGGCTGCAGATATTTCAACTTTCCATAACATCAAAGATAGAATGATGTGTGGGTTTTTTTTAAAAAAGGAAAGAACCGTTTTTACCTGAAACATTTTATTTTTCTGCACTATGCAGACAAGAAAACCTAAAATGGTTCTTTTCAAGATATTTGCAGAAAAAGCCAGTAATACAGTAAAATAACAAGGAATGATCTCCTCTCATTCTATCCAGCCCAGCAGTTAAGATCCACCTGTTATGCCCTTCCTTTTGTGCCACACTCTTCAGAGGTCAGGTAGCTGATGACTATTAACAGGGCCTTCTGTGTGATGGCAATCTGCTTTGGAATGCCCTTCCCTTTGAAATTTGTACCTATTTTACTTTTAGGCACCAGGACAAAATACAGCTTTTTACTCAAGCTTTTAATTAGGGGGTTTGTCTTATCAGCTTCTTAATGGTCTGTTTCTGTTTTATGGAGAGTTGATAAGTCCAATTACTTAGTTTTAATGGCTAGTTTTAATGGCTTTTTAAAATTTTGTGGTGATTTTAATTGTATCCAGTGGGGTTCTGAAGTGGTGGCATAGAAATACTCTAAATGAATAAATAAAATGAATAATGTTTGCACATGTTTTGCACATCAATGGTACAACATGAGCTTTTGCTCAGAGCAGTGTTTTCTGAATATAACTAGATTGCTCTTACCTAAGAAACTTTTTAGCTATTCCATGCACAGAAGTCTATTCAACATGCAGAACAGGATCTCTGAGTATCAACCAATGTACTTCTACCACTTCACACTAATCTGAATGTTCTTTTCATGTAACTGAGGCAGAAAAATGTAAGATCATATGCAAGTGCCCGCTTCCACTTACTAGGTAAATTCTGCAATATATATAAAGATGCACTTAATCACACCATGACCTTCAGAGAACAGATAGTGGGTGATTTTTTTTTTTGAAAAATGTAATGTCATCTCTCTGTAATGCAATCTACTGTTCAGTTGTGATCATTTGTACTTTCATTAACTTCAGTTAAAAGAACTGCCTTCAGATGTATTATGTCAGAAGCACTTGGCTTCAGCGTACAAATACATGATAGATTGGCTGGCTAGCCAGAGGAGAGGTGCCACAAAGGGATGGAAGCTAGGATAAATTTGTGGAAACAGAGAGGAGGTATTTTACTTTGTTCTCTAGTTTCCTAAAGCAGGGAATCCAGAGGCAATGTCTGAGGTTTGCTCTACAGAACCAATGCCACCAATGTTATTAAGAGTTTCTGAATTCTCAAGAACTGGCCTGTGCAATGCTTTTTAAATACAAACAAACATACTGAACATATCAGAACTTGCATAATCCTTGAGTGTCCTCCATTACTTTTTCTGGCTTTTCTGGTATTCTTTTATAGTTTACTTATTCATTCATATAATATATTTTTATCCCAACTTCTCACTGTGAACTCAAGGTGACTAATAAAACTTGTTGCAAACAAAATACCATATAGCCTCCAGTCATCATGGTAAGAACAGCACACCAAGGTCTCCTCAAAACAATTTACTTTCCACCAAAGGTCCTTTCAAATAAGATTGCTTTACATGCCTTCCAAAATACAATCTACTACTGCTCTGGCAAACCATTCCAGAGGACATGTCTTTCTAAAGAAAAGGCTGATGACCCCAGATTTTGCAAAGCAGACAGTCCTGAAAAATAATGTCACAAGGGAAAAGTTAGTGTATGGGAGTATACTGGGAGCCAGGGTTCAACAAGTATGAGACTCTAGGCTATAAAGGGCTTTGAAAGCAACAGCCAGCTCTTTGAAGCAAATAATTAACCAGTGCAATTGACATGGAACTAGAGTTATGTGTTCTGTGTAGCTGACACAGACAGGAGTCTTGCCGCCACATTTTGTATCAACTGAAACTTTTGAGATGTCATTTTATTTATTTACTGCATTTATATTTTGCCTTTTCCGGCAGTGAGAACCCAAAGTGGCTTACGTTATTATCTCCATTTTATCCTGGCAATAAACTTGTGAGATAGATTTACCGGTAGTTGATTTTGTGTGACTGGCCCAAGGTTATCCAGCAAGCTTCCATGGAGGAGTCTCTCAGATCCTAGCACTGCACTCTAACCACTATACTACACTGACTCTCTCTTTACAGTCAGCCCCATGTAGACTGTTTTACTGGGTCGAGTCTGGAATTTATGGTAGGATGAAATTAAGAAGGCTAGGCTGGCATAGTCAAAATAAGGGCTAGTTTGTAAGGGAGACATAACTGAAAGAAAGCACTTGAAGTATCAGAACTGACTTGTTTATCTACAGATAGGAAAAAATAACTTGTTCTACTAAGAACAGCTTAAATCAGCAGTTCTCAACCTGTGGGTCGCAACCCCTTTGAGGGTAGAATGACCCTTTCACAGGGGTCACCTAAGACTCTCTGCATCAGTGTTCTCCATCTGTAAAATGGATAAATGTTAGGGGTGGGGGTCACCACAACATGAGGAACTGTATTAAAGGGTTGTGGGCATTAGGAAGGTTGAGAACCACTGGCTTAAATCATTCTGAGCTGGTAAATAATATCAGTCATATACTCTGCTATTCCAATCAATGTATCTTTCTTCTTGTCGGGATTCAGCTTGACCATAACTTCAAGACACTGGCCCAGGATCTCCACAGCTTCTTCTGGAGGCTGAAATAATTAAAACAATCAAAAGTTCTAATCAGAACAATGATGATTATAATGAAGAATATGGAAGTTCAGACTGTTGGGGGCCCTAATAACATGAGCAGTTTACAGGCTGAAATCTTTGGGAGGAGAGGATTGACTTGATGTCTATTTATATTTATTAATTAACATATTTTTATCCATTCTTTCCTTGTAGCTCAAGGGTAGATTACAAAGCACAATAAAAAAACATCATAATTTAAAACATGTGAAACAAAACCCTCAAATATGTTTGCTGTCTATGTCCCATTAACACCTTGCAAAAATGAAGAAGAGTTGGTTTTTATACCCCAGTTTTCTCTGCCTTTAAGGAGTCTCAAAGTGGCTTACAGTCACCTTCCATTCCCCTCCCCACAACAGACATCTTGTGAAATAGGTGGGGCAGAATCTGAGAGAACTGTAACTAGCCCAAGCTCACCCTGCACAAGAAAAGTTACTCAGCCACTAACTGTTGTATGTAACATTGGTGATGTCCTGTTTTATCTCTTCGTGGCCGCTTCCCTGACGCCAGCAGCTGAGCTACGACGTCGCGAAATCATGGTCGCGATCCCAAAAAAAAAAGCTGCTCAGACAGGCGGGATGCGGGCCGCAGCCCCTCAAGAAAATGACGGTTCGGGCAGACGTGAAGCGCTTCGCGAAGCGGCGCCTCGCTTACGCTGCTTCGCGACTTGCGGCCGCGCAGGCCCTCGGGACCATTTTTGACGACAGTTCGCGGCGTAAGCTGTTCTACGAAAAGTGGGCGGCCATCATATGGGGTAAAAAAAAAGAGTGGTTTTTAAGCCGCTTTCTCGAATACACCGCTTCGCTACCGTTTACGTTGCTGACGGGCGCCGGATTGCGACTTATGCGCTGCGGCTTAACGCCTCGCCTGGACGCTTCTTTTTCCGTTGCGACGACGTCATATTTTGCCCGTGCGGAAACGGCCTCAGTTCTTTGTAGACTGAGGAACTGCTTTTTGTACCAAGAGACCCTCTCCTTTCCGTGACATCATTTTATTTCAGTTGAAGGTGTAGGTCCCCAAATATAAGCAAGAAGGTTCTTCCACTGAAACATATAATATTCAATGAATCCCAGCTTGAGTGCCTGGCTAAAAATTTCTTTAAATGTTTGTATAGTGTTTTTTTTTATAAACTTTCTAAAATGAATTTTTACACTGAAGTCTCAACTCTCCATAAAATTCTTCTTTCCTTATCAGTGCTACTAATACTAAAGCAACAGCTTCTTAACAGCTTATATGCTGGGTAGAATATTTTAAAAGATGGCATTGAAATGGCTACAATAATGCTATTGTGGAGAGTTTTTATTTGAGTGCTAAATATTTTCATTGATGGTTAGCAAATAAATAAGCTTCTTTTATGTTAAGATTTCATTATGTTTGGGCTTCAAAATCAGCAACTTGAAAAAAGGATAATGCCTTAGAAGATATAAAATTGCCTTTAGATACGTTTGCCATATTCTGAACTGTTGCATAGATAAACAGCATTTAAAGGGATGATGTTCAAACAAATCCTTGATTTTCAAATGCTGCATATAGAAAGCTACAGACAACAAATTGTATGGAGAGATTAGATCAAATTCAAGCCATAACTGAACTTTTATATGAAAATGTGTTTTAAAATGATATAAGAAACCAGAAAAGAAAATGAGAACAGCAGAGTTAACAAGAATTTCCTTCCCATATGTTGCTTTGGCAACCATTTCAGGATCTAGCAATGTCATGCTTTGGAGAAAGTGAAGCTAAGGCACAGTTTCACCTATGCAAGTGAGCAGCCCAAAGTCTGGCTGTTTCCGCATGGGTGGTAAACAGCACCCCAGGGACAGCAAAAACGCCATCCCTGGGGAGCTGTTCGCACAGCTGGTGCTGCTGCATCGCAGCAGCGCCGGCCTCATCACCCCCATGCGGCACGAAGATGCCACTTTTCCAAAAGCGGCGTCTTCTTAGCAGAATGGTGCGAACCACACCGGTGTGAGGGCACCACTTTTGGCACCTCCGGTGTATGCAAGAGACTTCCCTTGCCTTCCTGTGCAGCTCGGGATGGCTGAAAAGACACGCACACGCTGTCCTCAGGTCGGAGGGCAACGTGTGCATGTCTTTTCAGTCATCCTGAACTGCACAGGAAGGCAAGGGAAGTCCCTTGCACACAACCTGGGCAGCTCTGCTGTGGGCAGCAGCAGCATCGGGACTGCCCACATGGAATTGTGCGAGCAGTTCCCGACACTCCACTGGCTTACTTTAAGCTGGTGGACAGCTGCTGCCTCGGACATGCGGAAACGGCCTCTGAGTGGGAAACTGATTCACAAATGGAGTATTTCCATTGCTACAGGGGCTTGTAAAACCAGGGACCCACCTAGATCTAACAATGTAATTTCACCAGAAATTGAAAGGTTTTCTAAGTACAAAATCTAATTACTAACAAAGATAAACTTGATTGATTTTACTGATTTTGTCTGAATGGCCCTTTCAATCTGACTCAGCCATAGGTGTTGCCAGGCAAGCCTATAGCATGATGAGGGCCTGTTTTCAGGTGGTGCCTTACTTGTCATCTCTAAAGGTATCACAGACAGTTCAGACAGTTCTTGATTCTGGACTTTGACACTAGCAGAGAAGCCTTCCCTGAACAAGTACCTCATTCCCATATCAGTATTAATAGCAGCTAGCTGTGCCTTTCCTGTAGCCTTGAGAGTCACCATTTGGATTACAAAAGCCGCAGCCCTGGGAAAGTGACCACAACCCTGGAAAAGGCACATCTAGTCTCTAGCCCTCAAAAGATATACAAATACCAGCCAGTCTTAACATCATCGGTCTTCCTGACTCCTATTCTTCCCTAGCTAATTCTGTCATGCCCTTCCCCCCCTTCACCCCGCACTGGAGTACCATCCAACCTTACTCTGAATTGGAATACCCCAGAGTTGAAATTTCGTTAACTCTACCTAAGTCTAATAAGCAACTGGACTCTCTCTGGCTTTGACTCATCAAGCCATCATCCACTGTATTGTTCTCTCCTGATAACAGAACTATTCTTTGTGAAGAACTATTACAAAGCATCATTGAAGGGTCAAATTTTCCTATATCTAGCCTACCCAAACAGAAGCCCCTTGTCCAGTGTTTTCTGAACTGCCTTTGGTTCAGCTGCACTGTGTGCCAGATGTTGTTCTCTTCTAATCTACATCCAACACAGCTGTTGGACTCTGCCTCCTTGGACCTTCCTCCTCTACAGCAGATAATTACCATCCTCCCATAACAACCTCTATTATTCCCATCTATCCTTCACCTCTGTCTAAATCCTAGGTGTCACAATTTTCTGTGTTCATGTATTTCACTAAGTTGTGCGTGAACCTTTTATTATTTTTGCCTTTTTAATAAAATTTGTTCAACCTTCTAACTTCTGGTATCCTGTGGTTTTCTAAGGAGAAAGACCTTCATAAACTTTGGTGGAAGACCTTGCAGCCCAAGTGTCTTCCATAGCCAGGTTTGTTCCTGATAATTTCCTCAAACTAAAAGGAAACAAACACCAGACCAATTCAGGTAACATGGGTACAGCATCCACCCTGCCAGACATTTTATCCAGTCTGCCTTGATGCAATCACCTTCTGTTACCTTTTTAGGAACTCCCCCATCATAATTCAATCAAAATCTGGAAACTCACAGATTCTTGTTCTGAACTCCCTTTGAATCCATAGACTTTATAATTACTTATTTGATATTCTAGATTATCTAAACAGACAACATACTCTACACAACTCACAGACTGAGGATAGGTAAACTACACACACTCTCACACATATATGTATATGTATACATATTCACACACACACACACATATACATATACACACACACATATACATATATATACACACAGTATGTGTGTATGTGTGTATATAGGTGTATATATATAGGTAAACTACATCTCTCTCTCTCTCTCTCTCTCTCTCTCTCTGTCTCTCTCTCTCTCTCTGTCTCTGTCTCTCTGTCTCTGTCTCTCTGTGTGTGTGTGTGTGTGTGTGTGTGTGTGTGTATGAATATATAGGTAAACTACACACATATATATGTATACATACATATATTCATACATATACACACACATACTATACACACATAGACACAGACACACAGACATACATATACACACACTTACAATATACATATGCATATGCATATGCACACATATATGTAGGTATATGTATATATTTGTGTGTATATATTATATACATTATATATTTTATATATATTATGTGTGTGTGTATTTTATATATTATGTGTATTATATGTGTGTGTGCGTGCGTGCGAATTTTATATATAGTATGGCTATAGAAAATAAAAGCTTGCATATCTTCAAAAATGGATGGTTTCCAAAAAATCATAAAAACATGCTTTCATTTAATTAGTAAAACAGCCTCCTATTAATTGTTGGCAAACTATATGTCCTACATCTCCTAAAAAAACTTGTAGTTTGGGCATCTCCCTTTCTTGATCCCACTCAAATCGGGTATGTCAAGAGACATTCCACTTATGACCACTGCCTGGTCCTCAACCATCTTTCCAAGAAATATAGCACCCACCACCCGGGCAGATTATATGCTGCATTCCTCGACTTCAGGAATGCATTTGACTTGGTACCCAGAGATCTTGTTTGGCAGAAGCTGTCATTTATGGAAATGGACCCTCGCTTTCTCACATTAATTAGAAAACTTTACTCTAACACCAGCTGCAAAGTTCGTTACAACAGTACATCAGAAATCCCATCAAACAGAGGGGTCAAACAAGGCCTTCCTTATTTAATTTGGTGTCTTCCTTATTTAATTTGTTCATCAGCGACTTATTTTCCCTGCTCCGAGACATTGATGGACATCAGCCTACTCTGAATTCCCAGAAGATCCCAGTACTGTTATACGCCAATGATGCAGTATTGCTCTCGTGAACCCATGTTGGTATGAATTGCCTTTTGCAAGCTTTTTCCAACACTAAGAAACGCTCTGAAGATAAACCATGCTAAGTCTAAGATGATGTGGAAACCAGAGCGATGGAAAATAAATGCAAATGCAATTGAGCAAGTACCTACAAACAGTTATTTAGGAAATGGATGGCTCAAATTGAGCAAACCAATCTAGCTACCAAATTGAGCAAACCAATCTAGCTACCAAACATAATACTGCTGTGGTCAAGCATTTTTACTTTACTAAACTAGGCCAGCATTTACCCTCCAAAATCAAAATATGTACTTCCAGATTACTTCCTAAGCTACTTTTCGGCACTCCAATGTGGTTCAGTGGCCCCACTAAGGGCTTAGAAATAATCCAATCTAGGTTCTTTTGAACTCTCCTTGGCCTGCCAAACTGCATAGCATACCATTTCCTATTCCTTGAATTGGGCTTAAATCTCATAATATCCCACATCTGGATATTGACTTTGCAATTCTGGATTCATCTTCACTTCAGATTGACACCTGGTAGCTTGCTGTGGCATTGCTTAGCTGACTAAGCTTAGCAATTCATCATTCCAACTGGGACTCTACAATACTAAACCAAGTTAAGATTCTCAGCTTTTCCTTGGACTTTTTTACAAATCAAAGTGAGACTCAAATCCTCCACATAATAAAACAAAGAATACTGGACATCGAAAAACAAACCTTGTCATCCCACACCAACAGACCCTGTTCACCATTGACCTATGGGATTCCGAAGTCATTTCACAGACTATTTCCTCAACCCCACATCCACAACCTTAAGACGCGCCTTCTTGCAGGTCCATTTTAATATTCTCCCCACACCAATAATTCTGGGAAGATATCTCCGCATCCCATCAAATGAAAGGACTTGCTGATGCTCCTCAACTCTGACTGAAATGATGGAACATGTTTTACTGCATTGTGCCCGCCACACTGATCTACGTAAACAATTCATTGAGCCCCTTATTAATTTAAAATTTGCTCTCTCTGATAAGGCCAAGATCCAGATACTCCTCAATGATCGCTGTTCAAAACAGACTGAAGATGTGGCGAAGTTCTCAGTTCTGGCATTGTCAAAGCTCCAGTCTTTTCGATCTTGATTTTATTTTGGCTACCCCTATTTTATAATTTTAATCTATGCCTAATAAAGGTGATTGAATTGAATTGAATAGTAAAACTATATATATATAATTACTTTGACAGCAATGGAATGGCTGAGTAAACCTTGGACTAGGATTTAAATGGCTTATTTGAATCTCCTCTTAAATAAAACAAGATCTGTGATTGATAACTGATCTGAGTAGGTCCATTACATTCCAGACAGTTCTAAAGGGCAGGGATAATATGTTAACCATGAAGGCTTCATCAGAACTGAATATTAAAGAAACTCAAGAGAATGCTGTTCCATTTATCGGTGCCATTAAACAACTCCAGGACTTTGTTTCCTATTATTCTGTCTCACACTTGAGAGAATGCCATGCCTTTTAATAGCATTCTTACTGCCACACTTGGGCAATCAAACAGCATCAGAGGAAAAGTATGCCTCTCACTGACACAAATCTGACATGAATAACATGAACTTTCCCCCTCCAAATTCATATGTAGCAAATGTCACAAAGAGTTGCAAAGCATCCGCAAGATTATCCACCTGAATTTTTTTTACCCTGAGATAGGATGTCCTATATAAAAGCTTCTCCTCCAATCACTTACTGAAAATTTTCCACAAGAAAGTTTTTCTAGCAAAATCTGCTCCACTGGTCAACAACAGGATTTCATATACAACGTACTTTATTATACTTGCAACAACCCAAAATTGCTGAATATTTATTTGTGAATGTGAATGTTTGTCCTTGATGATGGTGGAGATTCACTGGAAAACATTATAAAATTAAAAAATGTATAGATGTGGTGCATTAATATTTGAATGGAGGTGGGACTCTAATAAATTCATCCCCAATTCTTCTGAAAACCAGTTACAACTTTGATTGTGGATTTTTCTGGATTCTCTTTTCCTCCTCTCAAAGTTCCTGACTATTCAGTGTTTTTTAAAGTTTCACACATGTATTATTCCCTTTACTGATCCATTTCATATAGCAAAAGATTAAATCTAGCTTATTTCCCTGCTGATTTAAGCAGCAGCTTTTTACTCTTGATAAAATCAGGTGTGATAGTGAATCAACCACTAGAAGGCGCAAAACATGTGTGAAACTTTAAAAAACACCAACAAAACAGGAACTGTAATTTTGGTGGGATAGCTTCAATGGTAAAGATGGATGTCATAGAAAAAGAGGACTTTCAACATTCATCAACTTTCTGCAAGCCTTGGCACTGCTATACTGAGCAGTGGTTACATGGTTGAAGTCCGTCCACTTAGAATGGTGTAACTGTGTTTAGGACGGTACTGTAAACTGGCAAATTTTCCAAGCAAGCAAGCTCTTTTTAAAGAATTTGTGAAAGCATTACATTTTGCTCCCTCATATAACTTTCTTGCTCCCTGATTATTACCATTGTATATACTGCCTTCTCCTTTTTAATCACAGGTCAGATAAGCTAACCAATTTCTCTGTTGCAAGTTTGGCTCATGTGACATTTCAATTGGGGGGGCGTAGCTATTGCCATTAAGTCCACTGAGGGGGATGCATATTGGTGCATTAATTGGAAGGTATCAGGAGGGCGCAACAGAAGAAAAGGAACATAGAAACATAGAGATGGAAAGGACCCAATGGATCATCTTGTCCACCCCTGTTCACAATGTAGGAAATGTACATTTACCTCTCTCCACTCCCCTAGAGAACCCTGCTCAATCCTCAGAGGAAGGCAAAGAAACCTCCAGGATCCCTGGCCAATCTAGCTTGGAAAAAAATTCATTCCTGACCTCAAAGTGGTGATGAACATTACTTTGGGCCTATAAGAAAGGGCCATGAGAGCTGAGCACTGGCTCATCCTTTTCTTTCATCTCACAATCTGCCTAAATACATAGAATCACCATTTTTGTCAGATGCCATCTAACTTCTAATTAAAACCTCCTAAGAAGGAGAGCCCACCACCTCCTGAGGAAGCCCGTTTCACTAGGAAACCACTTAACCATCAGGAAGTTGAAAAGCATGAACAAAAATGAAGTTATTTTTTTTCTTCCTGGCCTTCCATAGCCATAAAACCAGTTCAGTCAACTCTTCAAAGCAAATGGAAACACCAGACTTCTTCTTCCACACAGGTATGGGAAGAGTATGCGCTGTTCTTGCTTGGTTCTCACAGTCACAATACCTTAAAATATTTTTATTTGTTGCATAATCAAGCTAAATCCATCTATCTAAGGTGTATGAACATAGACAATGAATGACAGTTATGAGTAAACACTGAGGGAAAGCCTGATAGCATAGTACCCAGGTAGTCTTGAACTAGATCCCAAGAATTTTTCACTTTACAAATTAAGCAGTGGTTGTATGGATGTTAACTGTGTGGTATGTGTGTGGGGATTTTTCTTAGCAACAAATATGGGGCTACTAAGTGAGCAACAGAAACAAATTGAGAGAAATGAATCATTCAGTTACAAAGAATTCCTGCCCAAATCCTGGGAGGAAAAACACTACAGAAAAAATATGAAGGTTTAAAAATTATATTCCTCTCCATTTGAGGTGATGAATTAGGAATAACAGCTTCACAGGGCATGAGTTTGTCACCTAAACTCTCTTTAGAAAAGTGTGTGGGGTAAGTGATGTGAAGCAGATTTGTTGTTGAGAATTAGAGACTTTTTCCTCTAGTTTGGGGAGTAATTTTTTACTGTAGAGAAATGATTTTCTGAAATGAAAATGGATAGGTTTGTACCTTGGGAGATATTTATTTTAAAAAAGCAACTTTTACATTCTCCAACAAATAGTCTTCTGAATACTGAAACTGTCTTCAGTTTGGAAGTGAAGATGGCTGAGTCACATGTATTAAATATGTTCCTAAATATTAAATGCTAACTGAAAATTGCCCTCAAGGGTTTCTTTCTGTGCTTCATTGCTTTTAATGGAAAGCCTTGCCTGTTGGGGAAGCTAACCATATGGTGTGTAATACATTCATATATTTGTGGAAGATTTTATTCCAAAACCACATTAAATTATTATGCATGGTTACATTAACACAGTAGTGGCCCACTGCATGGGTTGTGTAAAACACATAAAAACTAAAAGCATCTTTCTATTTAACTGAAGAGCTGTGCTTATTATAAGGATATAGCATATTGGGTCTGGGGTTTCTGCTAGACTTGTACATTAGGCAAGATTCCAGTAGTGTTGCTGCAAACCAAGTGTTCTCTGGGAATATCACATTATGGGAAATTTTGACTTTTCTCTCATTGGAACTGCCTTTGAAATGCAGAGTGAAAATTGCTATAAATGCATCGAAGAGACTTGAGGGGAAAAGAGTGTTTACATTCTGCTTGGAAGACATCCCCTCCCCCATCTTGTGGAAATCATTATACGAAATCCCAGATGCATGGCAATGGGTTGTAATTTCTTTGAAACTGACAGGATGACATTCTGAATATGCCTAGAAATATTCTTATAAAATGACTTTTCCAGTGAACAAATATTCAAGTACTTGGAATTCCCAAAGACAGCCAACCAGCCAATTCAAAGCAGCATGTTACTGCTGATTTGCAAGAGGAAGTAAGGTGAGATACTGACATTTTTAAATAACCAAATGACAATACATGTCTTTCATCTCACTGTGGATTCATATTTTGCTTTAAGATGTAGTTTCCCTAGGCATGATTCAATACATTTTCCTAGGCTAAGGAACTATTAAAACTGTCGGAAGATATGCTCATGCTCAAAGATGAGTAGACAGGCCTTGTTTCAATCATTAGACAACCATTTGTGTTTTATAATAGACTTGTGGCAATAAATCTTCTGCAGTTTTTAAAGAGTCATTTTAAAATGCTTGCAGGTTTTTGTCCTTGCTTCAGCATTTGGAAGTGCAAAGCTTTAATGCTATATGCAAGAGTCCCATTTCAAATAAGAAGAATCTCATTCTTATCCAAACTCTACCATACTTTGTTTCTGTAGCTCTCATTTCTATACTGAGGAAAATTTACTGAGCAATCTAACCAATGGGTGTATTTGATTCTCTCTGTTGTATTTTGTCATTATAGATCTCCAATGTGTGTTTCCACTGCTTAGAAGTGCAGCTGCCTTGCCTTTTGGAAGATTTTATGCTTATTGAACAATGCACTCTGATGAACATGTTTTTGACACACACAAAAGATGTTACTAAGTGTGAAAAAGGCTATGGTTTCATATCACTACATAGCACTTCTCTTTATAAAGTGCTTTTTACACTTTTATAAAGTCTATAAGATTTTATAAAGTCTAGAAGTCTATACGATCTCTCTCAAAGAAAATCTTCAGAGGTCAAAATAATATGTATTTCCCAAATTGTAAACCGAGCCTGAGAATTAGCAACCCTGATACTCCTGTGTGCACGCAGAGTTGGAAAACACCCAGATTACCACATTTGTTTCAAACTGTGGAAGAGGATCTGCTTCTTCTAAAAGTGGGGTATCTCTATGTAAACATCACAGAGTTCATACATGCCAAATCAGGGGACAAGCAAGTAATAGGCTTAACGCCAGATAATGACTCCACAGCAGAAATGAGAGTTAAACATGCAGTACATTCATTCTCTGTTTTGTTTTGAGTCCAATAATGTGTTCATTTTGTAGTTGGATTCAATTTTTTTTAAGTGCAGAAGAAATTACTTATCCATTTTTTAATCAGGAACGCTGCACGAACATAATGTTTGACATTTTTGCTGTGCTTATTCAGGTTCACCAAAGAAAAGATATAATGGCAGAGGCTAGTACTGAAATGAACTTATGACTATGACTAGGACTGTAACCTGAAACCTGTGACCACATTAAACGTTAATGTAATAATGAAGCAATTTAGTGTCTCACTAGGAAGTAGGTTCAAAAGTGAAGGGTCACCTGCTCTTATACAGCATGCAGGGAATTGCAAATTGCGTTTGAGGTGTTGTGCTGGCAGATTCCCTGCTATAGATATTTGAAGTGATTTTAATTTCCTCCTACTTTCATACTGGGTTAGAAATGCACATGACCTCTTTCACTGTGATAGGTTTCTGTGCTTCCATGGGGTTGCCACACTTGACCAATGCCAGACACATTGAATGAGTGAACGAATAATTCTGACAACTTCCAAGTTGTATGAAAATGAAAGGTATTGAGGATTACATCTATACATTTTGGATACATGCTTCCAAATCAATTTGTGAGTGCCTCCTTGGACTGGCACAGGTCCATCACCCTTTTCTGTTCTGCCTGTTCTGCAATTCAGCTCTCTGCTGGCCTCAGAAATGGAGAAAAAGATGATACAGTTTATAACACAACGGATTTTTGTCAAGCCCCTAGGAGCCAACAACCCTCCATGTTTCATGACTCATCTCATTTTCCCCATGGCCAGGGCTTGGAGCTCTTCTTTTATACCCTCTACCTGGCTCCTCCCCCTGTTGGCCCTGCCTCAGTTAATCCTGAAGGAAGTCAACTTACTTCTCTCCTAACTCTTTGCCACTTCCTTCCTATATTGTCCATTTCCCCCAAGGTCATAGCATGGCCAAATTGTCTCTGTTCCCTGTAGCCCACCTCCTGATCCATGTAATAGATATCTTGCGGAAGCCCTCTGAAGTCTGGGGAGATTTTTCTGTCTGTTCTTGGCATTGAGACAGCCTGCCACCTGCCAAAAATGTCATTAGACTTTTTTGTTGCAAGTGTGGACTCCTGCTGCAGCTGAATCTCGCTCATGTCTTTTAGCTTGGAACCTGGTGACCTGTCCTGGCTCTTGCTTCTCCCTGATTTTGAACCCGGTTTCATTTGGGGGGGGGGGGTGAGGGCAGTAATGGTGCTGGGTTCTACAGTGCCAGCCTGTTCCCTCTGGCATAAATGGCACCCAGCCTGAGTTCACTATTGTTAGGTCTGCTCAGAAGTAAGTAATATTTTTATTAGTGGAACTTACTCCCAAGAAAGTGTTCTTAGGATTGTAGCAGATGAGACATAATGATGTCATTTTTATCAGCAGCAGGTTTAGTATGAACTTATACAAATCAGAGGTTCTAGTGGAACATTTAAAAACCAGAGTAATAGAAAACTCTGAGCAAGTTTTCATTTTTTGTAAAAAAAGCAGCCCTTGCTTTCTGTTATAAAAATAGTGGGAGAATATATTTGGATAATGCCTTCATCTTGAGAAATCTGCTGCATGGCCCGTTGAAATGTGACAAGCTGCTGAGCTAAGAAAATTGGGTAGTGTTTTCTTTTCAGAGTTGCAAAACCCCATGAAGGAAAGAATGCAACAGTATGGAAACTGCTGCTATGAAATGCATGAGAAGGTCACATGTCTTCATAGCATGCAGCTTCCTCTCAATGAACTGAAAAACATGACACACAATGACTTGTTGCCTGAAGTGTAGCACAATGGGGTAAACAGCATACTAGCAGCTAACCTCATATAACTGGCACTTGGCTTAATTCTATTCTTTTTATAAAAAATAACATCCTCTTCTTAGAAATGCTTTATTATGCAGTAATCAATTTTATTGTATATATTGGTCTACCTGGTGTTCCTCTGTTACCATATACATGGTACTGTCCTCAAACAGCAACAATGAGAACTTTTATTTCAGCCAAATCAAAGCCATTACTCTGTTAATCATGAACGCCAGGCTTTCTAATTATCAGTACCGGCAGTCTGTTCTCCTCGGCTTTGGGGCAATCCTTCCTGGGCACGGAGTTATAGCCAATTACCTAGCAATTCATTCACCGTTGCCCAACACCGGCATGAGGCTAGCTAGACTCGTAAAATAGTTTTCCTTCAGCCTCCTAATACCAGCTATCACCAAATTCAAACAATAAAGACACTGTCGCTGTGGCTCCATTGACTCTCTTACCCATGTCCTCCTCAGAGTGCCAAATAAATGCAGACGACGTCTTCAGATTAATCCACCCTTATTAGTGGCGGAAAATCTCACACCACTGTTGCCATACGTTTTCTTTGAGACTATTAATGCTCATACAACACGATGGTAGCTCGCTACCTAAATGTCCATTTTAGCGTTAACCTTATTCTAATTTTATTATTTTAACTGTTTTAACTGATATACACTTCGCTCAATATTTGAAAGTGTTTAGATAATTTTGTTGCTGTATTATTATGTTTCTTAACTGCCAATCAGATCTACTTATACTCGCAATTTTATATTAGACTGTATTTTTACATTTGATCGTAGGCAGTTTTATTTGTTCTGGCTATTTCTTAAAAAAAAAAATCTGAAGTGATCTGACCCCCCGAAGTCAACTATCGGGTTGTGTGGACTGTTTTCTTGCCATTGAACTGTATTTGAGACTGCAGAGTGTGTCTGTGTAGATCCTGATCTGTCTATGCCTATTAAAGGTTAATAAATAAATAAATAAAAAAAAATAAGATATATTATACAAAACATACAAACTTATAGAAAAACAAGGATACTTTTTCTACAGTGAAAAAAACATTAACAGGGAGGCCATAAGCCATACAATATAATGCCCCAGTGTTTACAAAGGTATTTCAGGGAATTCATGCATGCCACTTGAGGCTAACCTTTCAGTCATCTGAAGAAATAAGGTGTAGTTCATGAGAGCTTATGTCATAATGAACCTGTAACTCTTTATTGTGCTACAACAGTCTTTATGGGTTTTGTTTTATCAGGTTAGCAAGGATATGCCTGCGGAACATTCAGAAACAGGTATTATATTACCTCTAGACTTTGTAGAACATACCTCAATATATTGAGGTAAAGTAATCTATGAGTGAGAAAAGACAACAGAAACTAAGTTAGAAGGATGAGATTAATATTAGGAAAAAGTACTTTAAACAATGAGGTTCATTATGTGATTGTCTCACATTATTAAAATATATTGTTTTACAATATATCACACTCCTTGGTGTCTTTCAATAGACTGCAGTTGACAAATGATTTCACATTGGAAGCGTAGATGGAAAAATAAAGATTAGTAAATAGTGCACTGAATTTTTTTGTTTCATTTTGGACATTTCCTTTTTTGAATGTTATGGATGGATGTCCATTTGAAGGATGAACAGAGTGGTAACATGTGAAAGAAAAACACTTTTAAAGAATTATTCTTGACAAACAGCTAGAGTAGTCTTTTATTTCTCTCTGACGTGCACAGTGTACTTTTGATCATAAACCAGACAGCCAAACAAATTTGGAACCAGTCTTGCCTGTTTTTAAAGTTGCTAGGTGACAGATGTCACAGTTCTGGAAGTATAAAACATTGCAAGTTTCAGCGTAAGAACAAAGGCAACATTCTTCGTCTATCATTGGAATGAGTAACTCTGATGCCATGACTTAACAGGAGCCTCATTCAAGAAGGAATTAATCAATTTTCCCCATTTCACCATCCCATTGATTACTATGATCAATATCATAAATCTCCCATGTTATATGAGCTGAATCCCATGTGGGGAGAAGGGAAGATGGCTGGCGTGATCCTTCAAGACTATATATATCTCTGCTTTGCACTAGCAGACAGCAGGCATGACAGCCCTGCCTTTGTGATAACATGCTAGTGTAGTGCTACAGGCAGCACAGATTGTGGCGGTGCCTACTGTTTTCTATCAGAGTGACTATAAAAGGACAGCAAACTTTATAGTGCAATCTTATGCATGGTTATTTCAGCCCAAGTCCAACAAAATCAACAAGGTGATGCTACAGACAGCATCTATAAAAACTAAAATTCAAGTCTGATAAAATGTTTTCAGTGAGAAGACATTGGAGTAATTTGCAGCTCATGGGATCATTTATACATATTTTTCAGTAATGGTGATTTTAATTCTGGGGTCATGGGATGGAGCTCCAGAATCACTGCTTCCTGCCACCGCCCTCTCAATGGGCCCAAGCAATGGATGGCCCATGCCCAGTGTGAGGTGGGCAGGAGCTGCTGTAGAATGCTTGCTACATGAGCTCCAGACAAAATGGCAGCAGGAACCTGCTATTCTTCTTTTCCTACCTCTTTTAGGACAGCATGGAACTGTGGTCAAGGAACGTCCAGCGGGGAGCCTGGGAAGGTTACACCATTGTCCATTGGCTAAGACCACCGCTGATGCTTTTAATGGCTAAAAGCTGGTGAGATTTTAACCCTTTTTCAGATATTTTAAAGGGGGGAGAGTAATGAATATACATGTGGTGGAGGAAGGATCACAAGAGCAAGATCTACCTGACCTATATGCATTCACTAGAACACAGGCATGTGATGTAGGTGCCTACAGCTCTCTCCATGTGATCAGAAACTTTGAAGATCATTGTAATTTGCTGTACGCTGGCCTGCCTTTGACTGTGATCAGGAAGCTTAAAGTCATCCAGCATGCGGCAGCCAGACTCATCATGGGAACGTCCATTCAGGACGCGATTACACTGGTCCTGTACCATCTCCATTGGCTGCCCATCATTCTGGGTCATGCTCAAGGTGTTGGTTCTAACCTTTAAGGCCATAAGCAGCCTTGGGCCTGCATACTTGAGGGGCTGTCTCTCCCCATATTGCCCCGTTAGGTCCCTCCGATCTTTGGAGGAGAACCTATTAGAGGTCCCTGACCTGAAACACATCTGGCTGGATTCCACTAGGACAGTGGTGGCGAACCTTTGGCACTCCAGATGTTATGTCCCCACCCCCCCCCCCCCCCACCCCCCCCCCCCCCCACCCCCCCCCCCCCCCACCCCCCCCCCCCCCCACCCCCCCCCCCCCCCACCCCCCCCCCCCCCACTGAACATCTGGAGAGCCGCAGGTTCCCTACCCCTGCACTAGATAATTCACCTGCAAGGGAAGGGAGTGAAAGGGACACGACCCCCCCCCCCCCCCACCCCCCCCCCCCCCCACCCCCCCCCCCCCCCACCCCCCCCCCCCCCCACCCCCCCCCCCCCCCACCCCCCCCCCCCCCCACCCCCCCCCCCCCCCACCCCCCCCCCCCCCCACCCCCCCCCCCCCCCACCCCCCCCCCCCCCCACCCCCCCCCCCCCCCACCCCCCCCCCCCCCCACCCCCCCCCCCCCCCACCCCCCCCCCCCCCCACCCCCCCCCCCCCCCACCCCCCCCCCCCCCCACCCCCCCCCCCCCCCACCCCCCCCCCCCCCCACCCCCCCCCCCCCCCACCCCCCCCCCCCCCCACCCCCCCCCCCCCCCACCCCCCCCCCCCCCCACCCCCCCCCCCCCCCACCCCCCCCCCCCCCCACCCCCCCCCCCCCCCACCCCCCCCCCCCCCCACCCCCCCCCCCCCCCACCCCCCCCCCCCCCCACCCCCCCCCCCCCCCACCCCCCCCCCCCCCCACCCCCCCCCCCCCCCACCCCCCCCCCCCCCCACCCCCCCCCCCCCCCACCCCCCCCCCCCCCCACCCCCCCCCCCCCCCACCCCCCCCCCCCCCCACCCCCCCCCCCCCCCACCCCCCCCCCCCCCCACCCCCCCCCCCCCCCACCCCCCCCCCCCCCCACCCCCCCCCCCCCCCACCCCCCCCCCCCCCCACCCCCCCCCCCCCCCACCCCCCCCCCCCCCCACCCCCCCCCCCCCCCACCCCCCCCCCCCCCCACCCCCCCCCCCCCCCACCCCCCCCCCCCCCCACCCCCCCCCCCCCCCACCCCCCCCCCCCCCCACCCCCCCCCCCCCCCACCCCCCCCCCCCCCCACCCCCCCCCCCCCCCACCCCCCCCCCCCCCCACCCCCCCCCCCCCCCACCCCCCCCCCCCCCCACCCCCCCCCCCCCCCACCCCCCCCCCCCCCCACCCCCCCCCCCCCCCACCCCCCCCCCCCCCCACCCCCCCCCCCCCCCACCCCCCCCCCCCCCCACCCCCCCCCCCCCCCACCCCCCCCCCCCCCCACCCCCCCCCCCCCCCACCCCCCCCCCCCCCCACCCCCCCCCCCCCCCACCCCCCCCCCCCCCCACCCCCCCCCCCCCCCACCCCCCCCCCCCCCCACCCCCCCCCCCCCCCACCCCCCCCCCCCCCCACCCCCCCCCCCCCCCACCCCCCCCCCCCCCCACCCCCCCCCCCCCCCACCCCCCCCCCCCCCCACCCCCCCCCCCCCCCACCCCCCCCCCCCCCCACCCCCCCCCCCCCCCACCCCCCCCCCCCCCCACCCCCCCCCCCCCCCACCCCCCCCCCCCCCCACCCCCCCCCCCCCCCACCCCCCCCCCCCCCCACCCCCCCCCCCCCCCACCCCCCCCCCCCCCCACCCCCCCCCCCCCCCACCCCCCCCCCCCCCCACCCCCCCCCCCCCCCACCCCCCCCCCCCCCCACCCCCCCCCCCCCCCACCCCCCCCCCCCCCCACCCCCCCCCCCCCCCACCCCCCCCCCCCCCCACCCCCCCCCCCCCCCACCCCCCCCCCCCCCCACCCCCCCCCCCCCCCACCCCCCCCCCCCCCCACCCCCCCCCCCCCCCACCCCCCCCCCCCCCCACCCCCCCCCCCCCCCACCCCCCCCCCCCCCCACCCCCCCCCCCCCCCACCCCCCCCCCCCCCCACCCCCCCCCCCCCCCACCCCCCCCCCCCCCCACCCCCCCCCCCCCCCACCCCCCCCCCCCCCCACCCCCCCCCCCCCCCACCCCCCCCCCCCCCCACCCCCCCCCCCCCCCACCCCCCCCCCCCCCCACCCCCCCCCCCCCCCACCCCCCCCCCCCCCCACCCCCCCCCCCCCCCACCCCCCCCCCCCCCCACCCCCCCCCCCCCCCACCCCCCCCCCCCCCCACCCCCCCCCCCCCCCACCCCCCCCCCCCCCCACCCCCCCCCCCCCCCACCCCCCCCCCCCCCCACCCCCCCCCCCCCCCACCCCCCCCCCCCCCCACCCCCCCCCCCCCCCACCCCCCCCCCCCCCCACCCCCCCCCCCCCCCACCCCCCCCCCCCCCCACCCCCCCCCCCCCCCACCCCCCCCCCCCCCCACCCCCCCCCCCCCCCACCCCCCCCCCCCCCCACCCCCCCCCCCCCCCACCCCCCCCCCCCCCCACCCCCCCCCCCCCCCACCCCCCCCCCCCCCCACCCCCCCCCCCCCCCACCCCCCCCCCCCCCCACCCCCCCCCCCCCCCACCCCCCCCCCCCCCCACCCCCCCCCCCCCCCACCCCCCCCCCCCCCCACCCCCCCCCCCCCCCACCCCCCCCCCCCCCCACCCCCCCCCCCCCCCACCCCCCCCCCCCCCCACCCCCCCCCCCCCCCACCCCCCCCCCCCCCCACCCCCCCCCCCCCCCACCCCCCCCCCCCCCCACCCCCCCCCCCCCCCACCCCCCCCCCCCCCCACCCCCCCCCCCCCCCACCCCCCCCCCCCCCCACCCCCCCCCCCCCCCACCCCCCCCCCCCCCCACCCCCCCCCCCCCCCACCCCCCCCCCCCCCCACCCCCCCCCCCCCCCACCCCCCCCCCCCCCCACCCCCCCCCCCCCCCACCCCCCCCCCCCCCCACCCCCCCCCCCCCCCACCCCCCCCCCCCCCCACCCCCCCCCCCCCCCACCCCCCCCCCCCCCCACCCCCCCCCCCCCCCACCCCCCCCCCCCCCCACCCCCCCCCCCCCCCACCCCCCCCCCCCCCCACCCCCCCCCCCCCCCACCCCCCCCCCCCCCCACCCCCCCCCCCCCCCACCCCCCCCCCCCCCCACCCCCCCCCCCCCCCACCCCCCCCCCCCCCCACCCCCCCCCCCCCCCACCCCCCCCCCCCCCCACCCCCCCCCCCCCCCACCCCCCCCCCCCCCCACCCCCCCCCCCCCCCACCCCCCCCCCCCCCCACCCCCCCCCCCCCCCACCCCCCCCCCCCCCCACCCCCCCCCCCCCCCACCCCCCCCCCCCCCCACCCCCCCCCCCCCCCACCCCCCCCCCCCCCCACCCCCCCCCCCCCCCACCCCCCCCCCCCCCCACCCCCCCCCCCCCCCACCCCCCCCCCCCCCCACCCCCCCCCCCCCCCACCCCCCCCCCCCCCCACCCCCCCCCCCCCCCACCCCCCCCCCCCCCCACCCCCCCCCCCCCCCACCCCCCCCCCCCCCCACCCCCCCCCCCCCCCACCCCCCCCCCCCCCCACCCCCCCCCCCCCCCACCCCCCCCCCCCCCCACCCCCCCCCCCCCCCACCCCCCCCCCCCCCCACCCCCCCCCCCCCCCACCCCCCCCCCCCCCCACCCCCCCCCCCCCCCACCCCCCCCCCCCCCCACCCCCCCCCCCCCCCACCCCCCCCCCCCCCCACCCCCCCCCCCCCCCACCCCCCCCCCCCCCCACCCCCCCCCCCCCCCACCCCCCCCCCCCCCCACCCCCCCCCCCCCCCACCCCCCCCCCCCCCCACCCCCCCCCCCCCCCACCCCCCCCCCCCCCCACCCCCCCCCCCCCCCACCCCCCCCCCCCCCCACCCCCCCCCCCCCCCACCCCCCCCCCCCCCCACCCCCCCCCCCCCCCACCCCCCCCCCCCCCCACCCCCCCCCCCCCCCACCCCCCCCCCCCCCCACCCCCCCCCCCCCCCACCCCCCCCCCCCCCCACCCCCCCCCCCCCCCACCCCCCCCCCCCCCCACCCCCCCCCCCCCCCACCCCCCCCCCCCCCCACCCCCCCCCCCCCCCACCCCCCCCCCCCCCCACCCCCCCCCCCCCCCACCCCCCCCCCCCCCCACCCCCCCCCCCCCCCACCCCCCCCCCCCCCCACCCCCCCCCCCCCCCACCCCCCCCCCCCCCCACCCCCCCCCCCCCCCACCCCCCCCCCCCCCCACCCCCCCCCCCCCCCACCCCCCCCCCCCCCCACCCCCCCCCCCCCCCACCCCCCCCCCCCCCCACCCCCCCCCCCCCCCACCCCCCCCCCCCCCCACCCCCCCCCCCCCCCACCCCCCCCCCCCCCCACCCCCCCCCCCCCCCACCCCCCCCCCCCCCCACCCCCCCCCCCCCCCACCCCCCCCCCCCCCCACCCCCCCCCCCCCCCACCCCCCCCCCCCCCCACCCCCCCCCCCCCCCACCCCCCCCCCCCCCCACCCCCCCCCCCCCCCACCCCCCCCCCCCCCCACCCCCCCCCCCCCCCACCCCCCCCCCCCCCCACCCCCCCCCCCCCCCACCCCCCCCCCCCCCCACCCCCCCCCCCCCCCACCCCCCCCCCCCCCCACCCCCCCCCCCCCCCACCCCCCCCCCCCCCCACCCCCCCCCCCCCCCACCCCCCCCCCCCCCCACCCCCCCCCCCCCCCACCCCCCCCCCCCCCCACCCCCCCCCCCCCCCACCCCCCCCCCCCCCCACCCCCCCCCCCCCCCACCCCCCCCCCCCCCCACCCCCCCCCCCCCCCACCCCCCCCCCCCCCCACCCCCCCCCCCCCCCACCCCCCCCCCCCCCCACCCCCCCCCCCCCCCACCCCCCCCCCCCCCCACCCCCCCCCCCCCCCACCCCCCCCCCCCCCCACCCCCCCCCCCCCCCACCCCCCCCCCCCCCCACCCCCCCCCCCCCCCACCCCCCCCCCCCCCCACCCCCCCCCCCCCCCACCCCCCCCCCCCCCCACCCCCCCCCCCCCCCACCCCCCCCCCCCCCCACCCCCCCCCCCCCCCACCCCCCCCCCCCCCCACCCCCCCCCCCCCCCACCCCCCCCCCCCCCCACCCCCCCCCCCCCCCACCCCCCCCCCCCCCCACCCCCCCCCCCCCCCACCCCCCCCCCCCCCCACCCCCCCCCCCCCCCACCCCCCCCCCCCCCCACCCCCCCCCCCCCCCACCCCCCCCCCCCCCCACCCCCCCCCCCCCCCACCCCCCCCCCCCCCCACCCCCCCCCCCCCCCACCCCCCCCCCCCCCCACCCCCCCCCCCCCCCACCCCCCCCCCCCCCCACCCCCCCCCCCCCCCACCCCCCCCCCCCCCCACCCCCCCCCCCCCCCACCCCCCCCCCCCCCCACCCCCCCCCCCCCCCACCCCCCCCCCCCCCCACCCCCCCCCCCCCCCACCCCCCCCCCCCCCCACCCCCCCCCCCCCCCACCCCCCCCCCCCCCCACCCCCCCCCCCCCCCACCCCCCCCCCCCCCCACCCCCCCCCCCCCCCACCCCCCCCCCCCCCCACCCCCCCCCCCCCCCACCCCCCCCCCCCCCCACCCCCCCCCCCCCCCACCCCCCCCCCCCCCCACCCCCCCCCCCCCCCACCCCCCCCCCCCCCCACCCCCCCCCCCCCCCACCCCCCCCCCCCCCCACCCCCCCCCCCCCCCACCCCCCCCCCCCCCCACCCCCCCCCCCCCCCACCCCCCCCCCCCCCCACCCCCCCCCCCCCCCACCCCCCCCCCCCCCCACCCCCCCCCCCCCCCACCCCCCCCCCCCCCCACCCCCCCCCCCCCCCACCCCCCCCCCCCCCCACCCCCCCCCCCCCCCACCCCCCCCCCCCCCCACCCCCCCCCCCCCCCACCCCCCCCCCCCCCCACCCCCCCCCCCCCCCACCCCCCCCCCCCCCCACCCCCCCCCCCCCCCACCCCCCCCCCCCCCCACCCCCCCCCCCCCCCACCCCCCCCCCCCCCCACCCCCCCCCCCCCCCACCCCCCCCCCCCCCCACCCCCCCCCCCCCCCACCCCCCCCCCCCCCCACCCCCCCCCCCCCCCACCCCCCCCCCCCCCCACCCCCCCCCCCCCCCACCCCCCCCCCCCCCCACCCCCCCCCCCCCCCACCCCCCCCCCCCCCCACCCCCCCCCCCCCCCACCCCCCCCCCCCCCCACCCCCCCCCCCCCCCACCCCCCCCCCCCCCCACCCCCCCCCCCCCCCACCCCCCCCCCCCCCCACCCCCCCCCCCCCCCACCCCCCCCCCCCCCCACCCCCCCCCCCCCCCACCCCCCCCCCCCCCCACCCCCCCCCCCCCCCACCCCCCCCCCCCCCCACCCCCCCCCCCCCCCACCCCCCCCCCCCCCCACCCCCCCCCCCCCCCACCCCCCCCCCCCCCCACCCCCCCCCCCCCCCACCCCCCCCCCCCCCCACCCCCCCCCCCCCCCACCCCCCCCCCCCCCCACCCCCCCCCCCCCCCACCCCCCCCCCCCCCCACCCCCCCCCCCCCCCACCCCCCCCCCCCCCCACCCCCCCCCCCCCCCACCCCCCCCCCCCCCCACCCCCCCCCCCCCCCACCCCCCCCCCCCCCCACCCCCCCCCCCCCCCACCCCCCCCCCCCCCCACCCCCCCCCCCCCCCACCCCCCCCCCCCCCCACCCCCCCCCCCCCCCACCCCCCCCCCCCCCCACCCCCCCCCCCCCCCACCCCCCCCCCCCCCCACCCCCCCCCCCCCCCACCCCCCCCCCCCCCCACCCCCCCCCCCCCCCACCCCCCCCCCCCCCCACCCCCCCCCCCCCCCACCCCCCCCCCCCCCCACCCCCCCCCCCCCCCACCCCCCCCCCCCCCCACCCCCCCCCCCCCCCACCCCCCCCCCCCCCCACCCCCCCCCCCCCCCACCCCCCCCCCCCCCCACCCCCCCCCCCCCCCACCCCCCCCCCCCCCCACCCCCCCCCCCCCCCACCCCCCCCCCCCCCCACCCCCCCCCCCCCCCACCCCCCCCCCCCCCCACCCCCCCCCCCCCCCACCCCCCCCCCCCCCCACCCCCCCCCCCCCCCACCCCCCCCCCCCCCCACCCCCCCCCCCCCCCACCCCCCCCCCCCCCCACCCCCCCCCCCCCCCACCCCCCCCCCCCCCCACCCCCCCCCCCCCCCACCCCCCCCCCCCCCCACCCCCCCCCCCCCCCACCCCCCCCCCCCCCCACCCCCCCCCCCCCCCACCCCCCCCCCCCCCCACCCCCCCCCCCCCCCACCCCCCCCCCCCCCCACCCCCCCCCCCCCCCACCCCCCCCCCCCCCCACCCCCCCCCCCCCCCACCCCCCCCCCCCCCCACCCCCCCCCCCCCCCACCCCCCCCCCCCCCCACCCCCCCCCCCCCCCACCCCCCCCCCCCCCCACCCCCCCCCCCCCCCACCCCCCCCCCCCCCCACCCCCCCCCCCCCCCACCCCCCCCCCCCCCCACCCCCCCCCCCCCCCACCCCCCCCCCCCCCCACCCCCCCCCCCCCCCACCCCCCCCCCCCCCCACCCCCCCCCCCCCCCACCCCCCCCCCCCCCCACCCCCCCCCCCCCCCACCCCCCCCCCCCCCCACCCCCCCCCCCCCCCACCCCCCCCCCCCCCCACCCCCCCCCCCCCCCACCCCCCCCCCCCCCCACCCCCCCCCCCCCCCACCCCCCCCCCCCCCCACCCCCCCCCCCCCCCACCCCCCCCCCCCCCCACCCCCCCCCCCCCCCACCCCCCCCCCCCCCCACCCCCCCCCCCCCCCACCCCCCCCCCCCCCCACCCCCCCCCCCCCCCACCCCCCCCCCCCCCCACCCCCCCCCCCCCCCACCCCCCCCCCCCCCCACCCCCCCCCCCCCCCACCCCCCCCCCCCCCCACCCCCCCCCCCCCCCACCCCCCCCCCCCCCCACCCCCCCCCCCCCCCACCCCCCCCCCCCCCCACCCCCCCCCCCCCCCACCCCCCCCCCCCCCCACCCCCCCCCCCCCCCACCCCCCCCCCCCCCCACCCCCCCCCCCCCCCACCCCCCCCCCCCCCCACCCCCCCCCCCCCCCACCCCCCCCCCCCCCCACCCCCCCCCCCCCCCACCCCCCCCCCCCCCCACCCCCCCCCCCCCCCACCCCCCCCCCCCCCCACCCCCCCCCCCCCCCACCCCCCCCCCCCCCCACCCCCCCCCCCCCCCACCCCCCCCCCCCCCCACCCCCCCCCCCCCCCACCCCCCCCCCCCCCCACCCCCCCCCCCCCCCACCCCCCCCCCCCCCCACCCCCCCCCCCCCCCACCCCCCCCCCCCCCCACCCCCCCCCCCCCCCACCCCCCCCCCCCCCCACCCCCCCCCCCCCCCACCCCCCCCCCCCCCCACCCCCCCCCCCCCCCACCCCCCCCCCCCCCCACCCCCCCCCCCCCCCACCCCCCCCCCCCCCCACCCCCCCCCCCCCCCACCCCCCCCCCCCCCCACCCCCCCCCCCCCCCACCCCCCCCCCCCCCCACCCCCCCCCCCCCCCACCCCCCCCCCCCCCCACCCCCCCCCCCCCCCACCCCCCCCCCCCCCCACCCCCCCCCCCCCCCACCCCCCCCCCCCCCCACCCCCCCCCCCCCCCACCCCCCCCCCCCCCCACCCCCCCCCCCCCCCACCCCCCCCCCCCCCCACCCCCCCCCCCCCCCACCCCCCCCCCCCCCCACCCCCCCCCCCCCCCACCCCCCCCCCCCCCCACCCCCCCCCCCCCCCACCCCCCCCCCCCCCCACCCCCCCCCCCCCCCACCCCCCCCCCCCCCCACCCCCCCCCCCCCCCACCCCCCCCCCCCCCCACCCCCCCCCCCCCCCACCCCCCCCCCCCCCCACCCCCCCCCCCCCCCACCCCCCCCCCCCCCCACCCCCCCCCCCCCCCACCCCCCCCCCCCCCCACCCCCCCCCCCCCCCACCCCCCCCCCCCCCCACCCCCCCCCCCCCCCACCCCCCCCCCCCCCCACCCCCCCCCCCCCCCACCCCCCCCCCCCCCCACCCCCCCCCCCCCCCACCCCCCCCCCCCCCCACCCCCCCCCCCCCCCACCCCCCCCCCCCCCCACCCCCCCCCCCCCCCACCCCCCCCCCCCCCCACCCCCCCCCCCCCCCACCCCCCCCCCCCCCCACCCCCCCCCCCCCCCACCCCCCCCCCCCCCCACCCCCCCCCCCCCCCACCCCCCCCCCCCCCCACCCCCCCCCCCCCCCACCCCCCCCCCCCCCCACCCCCCCCCCCCCCCACCCCCCCCCCCCCCCACCCCCCCCCCCCCCCACCCCCCCCCCCCCCCACCCCCCCCCCCCCCCACCCCCCCCCCCCCCCACCCCCCCCCCCCCCCACCCCCCCCCCCCCCCACCCCCCCCCCCCCCCACCCCCCCCCCCCCCCACCCCCCCCCCCCCCCACCCCCCCCCCCCCCCACCCCCCCCCCCCCCCACCCCCCCCCCCCCCCACCCCCCCCCCCCCCCACCCCCCCCCCCCCCCACCCCCCCCCCCCCCCACCCCCCCCCCCCCCCACCCCCCCCCCCCCCCACCCCCCCCCCCCCCCACCCCCCCCCCCCCCCACCCCCCCCCCCCCCCACCCCCCCCCCCCCCCACCCCCCCCCCCCCCCACCCCCCCCCCCCCCCACCCCCCCCCCCCCCCACCCCCCCCCCCCCCCACCCCCCCCCCCCCCCACCCCCCCCCCCCCCCACCCCCCCCCCCCCCCACCCCCCCCCCCCCCCACCCCCCCCCCCCCCCACCCCCCCCCCCCCCCACCCCCCCCCCCCCCCACCCCCCCCCCCCCCCACCCCCCCCCCCCCCCACCCCCCCCCCCCCCCACCCCCCCCCCCCCCCACCCCCCCCCCCCCCCACCCCCCCCCCCCCCCACCCCCCCCCCCCCCCACCCCCCCCCCCCCCCACCCCCCCCCCCCCCCACCCCCCCCCCCCCCCACCCCCCCCCCCCCCCACCCCCCCCCCCCCCCACCCCCCCCCCCCCCCACCCCCCCCCCCCCCCACCCCCCCCCCCCCCCACCCCCCCCCCCCCCCACCCCCCCCCCCCCCCACCCCCCCCCCCCCCCACCCCCCCCCCCCCCCACCCCCCCCCCCCCCCACCCCCCCCCCCCCCCACCCCCCCCCCCCCCCACCCCCCCCCCCCCCTACCCCCCCCCCCCCCCAACAACCCCCCTTCCCACCCCCCCCCCCCACCCCTCCCCCCCCCCCCCCCCCCCCCCCCCAACCCCCCCCCCCCCCCCCCCCACCCCCCCCCCACCCCCCCCCCCCTCCCCCCCCCCCCCCAAACCCCCCCCCCCCTCCCCCCCCCCCCCCCCAGCCCCCCCCCCCCCCCCCACCCCCCGGTCCCCCCCCCCCCCCCCCACACGGGGCAGGGGGGATGGGTTAGTCAGCATTATAACCTGTTGTTTGAGAGGGGTTGCTCATTCCTGCCATGTCGTGTGTGTGTGCTTTCCAGGATGTCTGAATAAATGGACTTATAATCAAAAGCCTTTTTATTTCTGCTCTTTGGAATTCCTTACAGGCGGGGACATGCCGGGTCGGCCGGGCGCCAACGCTCCGTGCGGAAACGGCCTCAGACTAAGTCTCATTGGCTTCATTTGCACTTAGTAAACTTGCTTTGGTCTTATACCATCTGCTTCCACTCCCTTGATTTTAACAGATTCAAAAGCCAGACCAGAAAAGAAATCCACAGATATGTTTCATGTGAGTGACTTTCCCGTGTGAGGGCAAAGTGCTGGCAAGTCACAGCCAACTTATAGTGACCCTAGCAAGGGGTTTTCAAGGCAAGTGAAGCAGAGGTAAATTTACATTTTCTTCTGCAAGAATCTTCCTTGGTGGTCTCCCTTTGAATACTAATCCTGCTCAGTATCCAAGATCTGACAAGATTGGGCTATACCATGTCCCCTTCCCACCCTCTGAATATCTTTACCAAGTAATAATTGTGTTTGACCCTTAGTTAATCCAAAGTATGTTTGTTGTCCTTTGTATGTTTCTTGTGCTTAGATAACTTTAACCACTTCACTATCCATCAAAGTTTTCAGGTTGCAAAGTATAGGCACAACTTGGTCACTATGGAGTACCACTTAGGAAATATTTAAGAATTTCAGTTGCTATGTGTTCTTAAATAGATGTCCAGATGGCTTTGGCATCTGTCTCTTCTTTTGATTCTTTGTCAACTTGCCCAAGGCAAGGAACTTAGAAATAAATCTAACATATCCTGTCCATGTTGCCACAAATAGTGCTCTAATTAATATTTGGAAGAAATTGATGAGCCACAATGATCAGAATCAATAAAAATAAATCAAAAACTTTTGATAACAGGAGATGTACCTTCATAACACACTAGTTGCATTTGTCCTTAGAAATATATTAGTGTGGAATCCATGCACAACTACCTTGGCCTGAATTGAAAAATCCTTAAATAAACATTAAAATATCTATTCAGGTCAGGCTAAGTTCTTTTTGGACTCTGTGTTGGAAACTTGGTTGAATTTTCAGTGTCTTAAGCAACATATACATTTGTATGAAATTAGCTAAAAATGTCCACTGACACATAAGATTCTCTTACGCCTTGGCAGTGCAACAACTGGAGCATAAAAATGTAAGACATGCCACAATGAATCAGACCAATGGTCAATCTATCTCAGTAGCACACAGCTGACAGTGCCTAATTCCAGATGTTTCAGAGAAGAAGCAAGTGACATGGTTGTTCAGTGATCTTCTTTCTCTTCCTCTCCACCCCACATTGATGTACGCACATCAAAGCTTTGCATAGTTTTCTCACATTTATAATGTCATAGAACTGGAGGTCTGCATGTCTTATTTAATCTATGCACCTGTACTGAAAACAGAGTCAAAAGAAGACACATCTAGTCAAGTATACTCTAAACTCATACCTTGGTCTCTTAATCCACAGAAGGAAGGGATATTGAAGGCCCATTTAAAGTGGTACACTTCTTAATGTATTCTGCTGCTTGCAGTTAAGCCTCAGTTCAGTAATGGAACTCTGATCTGGGCATATATTGAACGTATGAAGTTGCTTTACATTGAGTCCAACCACTTTATCCATTTAGTTTAGCATTGCCTACATTAACAGCTCTTCAGGATATCAGGCAGTGTAAGGATCTCAGGCAGAGATAATAATTATCTAAACAACAGGAAATGTCAAGGGCTAAACCTGGAACCTTTTACATACAAAATATGTGCTCTGCTACTGAGCCACAGGCCTACTCTCAGCCGTATTAATCAACAACAGTCACTTAACATAGAACTGTTTTCCAGAATCAATATTTCGCCTTAGCTGGCAACTATTAATTTATGCTGTGTTACTGTCAATATCTTCATAAATGTGTATCAGACAAAGGGTCTCCAATATAATTTTTGTGTGAAACTGCAACTTGAGGACATGGGGCACAAAGGATGGATAGCAATGTTCTGCTCTCCGTTGGCTCCCCCATACACATATCATTGTTATTTTCTTGCAGTTGTGCTTGACAAGGACCAGTTCAGATTTTACACAAGTGCCATAGCCATAGTATCTGAATACTAAGAACCATACATATGAAAAGAAAGAGGAAGTAATGATTAATTTTGTTACGGTTTTCTTTTGAGGTAGAATCAACTGTGTCAAGGCAGAAGACGTTTAAGGGAGACGGAAAATTACAGAAGGTTATGGGGGGAAATGGAAAGCATAAAGATAAATTGTGTGAGGAACAAAAAGCCCCCTATTCTGGTTTTAAATTCTTAGGACAATAGCACTGGACAGTTGAATTGATGACCTAGAAAATAAGTTCATACTAAAAGCTGTTGCATGAAGCCATAAGGAACAAGCAGACCTATGGTTTATGAGGTTTGGTAAAAAGAATGGTTCAAAACATTTTGTTATCTCTCTAAAGTGTGGATAATGTATAATATCTGTAAAAGGGAATGAAAGAGTGTTTAACCATATCTTGAGAAATCTGCATTATATACACATTTTAATGTGTGCAATCAACATATAGAATTAACAACTCTTTTAAATGATAGAATAAATTATTTTGACACCTATGAACTGTTAATGAATAATTATACTTTTACATTATTTTATCTACCTATAATGTTTAAATATTTCCTCTACTCCTCTACACATATGAAAACCCCATCCAAGAAGAAAGTTTTCCAGCCTGGACTTTTCTCAGATTTTTTTCTCAAAGCACACAGAATTTTGACAAGGGAAACACCGAGTATACCCCACTTTTTTTTGCAGCCCAAGAAAAGCTGTATCTAATAACTAGGCTGCTAGAAGCTAAAATGACTAATCTGAAGCTGGTGTCACTGGAACAGTCTCACTGGAAAAGACAATAATGCAAGCAAACACTGGAAACAGTAGGAAAAGAAGAAGACCCATCATGAGATGGATTTATTCAATAAAGGAAGTCATGGCCCTTTGCTTGCATTACCTGAGCAAGGCTTTTAGAGAGGACATTTTGGAGGTCATAAGTCAGAAGCCTTAATGGGCCCTCCATTTTTTCTTTCCCCTTTCCCCAAGGAATATAATCAGGCTTTTTAGGGAAGGCCAGACCTGTCAGATAAAGGGGCAGGTCTTCTCCTGGTTGTTGGTGAAGGCAAGCATAATACAGCTCCCAATTTTAAAGTGAGGAGGGGCAAGAAAAAAGCCAATTCTCTCCTTTTCTGCTCCATTTGACTCTAGACTGCTGCAGGGTTTGCAGCATCTCAACAGAGCACAAGATGAGGGTGGGGGCAGAAATAAAGACACGTCAGGCATTTTAAAATGTTTCGGGCCACAGCCCCCAAAACTCTTCCCTTCGATTGTTAAGAACATATCCCAAACCCTCTTTCCAGAAATCTTGCATGCTCAAAGACAGTACCATAGCCACTGTCAATGTGTGGTCCTTGAAAAAAGGGAGGGCAGAGAAGGAGTTGGAAGGTCCTGTAGTTGGAAAAGTGGAAGGTGCTTTTATTGAGAGAAGAAGAGACATTAGCAAGCCCAAAGAAGGATACCTGGGGTCTATTTTTTGCACTGCATGCAACTTGACATTTTGAACATCTCCTCAGGAACCTTTAGCCCCCCTCCTTTTCACTTGCCATAATCCCACCCAACTGACATCTGTAGTTTCTGCCTTACCAAAAGCTATGACCACCCCCCTGTGCTCTGGGGGTCTCTTTCTTCCTCTCTCCACCTCCTAGCAGCTGCATATGGGGAAAAGGTGCATGCATGCTGCAGAATGAGATATCTCTGCTGGGCAGTTCAACCTCCCCTCACCCCCTCGCAGCAGACTAATCAGGGGGATGGGGAGTGCATGCTGCAGAATGAGTCATCTTTTCCATGCAATTGAGCCTTCCCTACCTCCAAGCAGCAGCTAATTGTGGAAATGGGGCCCACGTGCTGCAGAATGAACTATTTCTTTTGGGCAATTGAGCCTCCCCCACCTCCTGGTAACAGCTTAATTGGTGGAACAGGGCAGGCATGCTGCAGAATGAGTCATCTCTTCTGAGCAATTGAACTTCCTTCACCTCCAAGCAGCAGCCTAATTGGGGGACTGGGGGGTTTGTGCTGCGAAATAAGCCATCTCTGTTGGTCAATTAAGCCTCCCCCACCTTCTAGCAGCAGCCTAATAAGTGAATTGGGCTTACTTAGGAGAACATGCCATCTCTTCTTGGCAGTTGAGCCTCCCCTACCCCCTGTCACCAACCTCTCTGCATGCCAATCAGGACACCTGTCCCCCCTCACCCCTAGATCCAGTCCTAATATAGATTATTTAAATGGATGTTATTCTAGCTTTCAGACCTCAAAGTCCTTTGATAATATTTGATAATATTTTTAATGGAAGCTAAAATAATGCCCATTTAAATAATGTCTATCAGAGCTGGATTTAGGGGGCCATGAACAGACAAGACATATCTTTCTACAAACTCTAAAATGCCCCAGGTATGCAGAAAAATAATTTAAAAATACATTGGGAGATTAACTCCTCAAATGAAAGGAACAGCATCTGTAGTTTTAAGAAACTAATGTCCACAGTGGTTTGTGCTAAGCAACCACAAAGTATAATTGACCTTCCAGTCTTGATTTATCTCAGTAAAAAGCAGGGGCGGTGGCAGGGCTCTCTCCATGTCTGTTTGGGTTGTTGAGGGAGTCAGGCCTGGCAGCAACCACTGGTAAGCCCAACTGTTTGCTACCATTTTACAGAAGGTATCACATGACAGCCTGTGTGGTGTAGTAGTTAGATCTGACTATGATCTAATACATCTAGGTTTGAATCACCTCCTCCACAGTTTTTCTTGCCTTTCACTTAAAGCCTCTCTCCTAGTGATCTAACCTCAGTGAATTAATCTAATTCCAGATTTCTTCCCAGTTTGAAGCCTTCGTAAACATTGTTTTCACTTCAAAATGCCAACAGAAAAACAATGTTTGTTCTTCATGGAACAGTGTTGTTCTGTATTTTGATTTATGTTCATTATCTGTCATTAATCCTGTTGATGCTAGAGACTCGAAAAGTTCCCAGGAACAGAAATGAAAATGATAAGAGCAGGAGAAAAATCAATAAGCTCTGAATTAAAAGACTTTTATCACAAGATTGACTAGAATCATATGGAGAAGTGTAAAAGGCCAGAGAGTTCTAAATGTAGGTATACCTGTAGCCTTTGATAGATTGCTGCAAAAAGACTGAATAATTTTCATCCAAAGCACTGTAAAGGCCAAGGAGAATGGATAGCATACTTTTTGGATGCCAGGTTGGACAGTTGCAGGTATGTTTGGAAGCACTGAATTTTGATTTATTATGTGCATTGTCTGTGATTGATCCTTTTGACAATTAAGAACTGTAAAAACAAAAAAACCTTTGGGGTTGTGGCTCAGTGGAAGTTCTTCTGCCCTGCATTCAGAAAGACCCAGGTTCAATTCCTAGCATCTCCAGTAAAAGTATCAGGCAGTAGGTGATGTGAAAGATCTCTTCCTGAGACCTGGAAAGCCACTTCAAGTCTGAACTTGAAGAACTGATGGTCTGATTCAGTATCAGGCAGCTTCAAGGGAATAGGCTTGGACTTGAAGGATCTTTGTTTTGTAATAAAACTTTCAATTTGTCTTAAGCATGCTTACTTGGGCTTCCAGAGACAGTGCCCTAGTCAGGAGGATCCTGAGATCCCATACATGGACCTGCTGGGACAGAATCAGCCCTTCCAGTACCAGGTGTTTCTCAGTTCCTTGCACTCAGGAGCTTGGCACACAGAACATCTACATCTTATACTAGAGATGCAGCTTCAATTTACTGACCCTCATGCAGCCACCAGACAGTGATCCAGCACTCGGGCTGCCTCACTTGATGCAGCTGGAACTGGGAGGAACCCATGCCTTATTCTCTTATGAGCTTCCCCAGTGACTTAATGTATATATTTAATAATGTAGTAGACAGGACCAAACCCCGAGGAACTCTATAAGAGAGTTCTTAAGCACCTGTCCCCCATCTCCTCTTATTGGACCTCTAAGTTAATAGAGGTAGAATGAGAAATCTCTAATGTACTGTATTGGACTCCAAAGTCCCAAACTCCAGAAGAATACCTACATGGTTAATTGTGCATCTAAAAAAACAATGGTAAGCAGTTTAGGAGAAACCCCAACAGGCATGTAACTCACTCCTGTCCCCAACCCCTGGGAGGAGGCCTGCATCCATTAGTGCAACCAACACTATCTCTGTCCTGTACCCCTGTCTAAATACTGACTTATATGGATCTAGGAAATATGTTTAGTCCCAAGTATGGATTCTGCAGTTGGGGCTTGCCACGCCAGCCTCCAGAACCCACCCAGGTAAGAGGATGATTGGCTACAGGGGTGATACCGGGTATTCTGGATCCAGGGTCGACCTCTTCAAGATACAACCCCCCCCCCCATGACATAAACAATTTTAGCTAAAGTTTTTTAATTAAGTAAAATGAGTTAAACAACAGGAAGAAAAGAAGGAATAAATAAATAGTTTTCACAATGGAGGCTGAGCCCCTTCAGGGGTAATATAAATAAATAAATTAGTAGGAGGGTCCCACAAAGATACTGGGGCTGGTGGTATTTTATTTGTTCATACAAACATGTTCTGGAACTCCCAGTGGTGAGCAAAATGTGACGCAGCCAAGCAAAGATGATACTTAAATTATTCAGGATGGCAGCAACCACCACTGCAGAGAGCTCCATGGAGGTGGACTGGTGGGACTCAATGGTGCCCAAGTATCATCATCGTTAATAAGTACAAGGCATACATACATGAAAAAAAAATCCCAGCTTCAAATAAATGCTAATGGTGTATGAATTTGCTTGGACTGAGGGGGAAGAACCCTTGGAGTTGAAGTAGATCATCTATTTATCTAGTAGTGATATGTGCCCCCCATCTGTGGATAACTTTAGCTCAATAAAAATGTCAACCCACTTGTTGCAGCAGTGAAATGTGCCATGAACTCAATGCTAAAGATTATTAGAAGTGACGAAACATACACGGACTGGGATGGCGACGAATCCATTAAGTATGGCAGGTCTATGGTGTGATTTCATTTGAATACTGTGTGCAGTATTCAACCCACAACAACCAGTTGAATCTGGCTGTGAAAGCCTTTGACAATCCACTAAGTCACTTTCACACCTCTGACTATTTAAGAAAGAGTCACTTAAAGTGATAATGATGTTTGTTGTTAACATTATTTTCTTCCTGGAAAATTATTTCAGGTGGTGCACTAACAAGACAAAAGAAGCAAAAGTAGGTGGCATTACTTAGGGGATGGAAGGCATATTATTAAGTTAGCCTTCCAGGTACCTGAAGATACTATTCATTGCAGAATAAGTCAGAGTTGGGTTCACTCTAGAATAAATTACTATCAGATGTCAGGGATGCCTTTGTATTAATATTTCTTTGGACAGTGGCTGTTCGAAGGAAACAAAAGCCCCTAGGGCAACTGGCGGGGATAATGATGATACAGAGTATGCAGACTGACGGTAACATACCTGATTATAAGTAGCTGGCGCTATGCAATGTTAGAGCACAACCACGGGCAAAAGGGCACAGTGCCTTGCCCCATTTTTTTCCTCTGAAGAGGGTTTTACATTTATCTCAGAAAAAGAACTCCAAGCAAGTTCCGAATCATGGCGAATAGGCATAGATGCGCGTGTTATCGGTGGATTCCATACAACATATTTACAATGAGTTGCAGTCATTATAATTGAACACATTTTCCTTTTTTCCATTCATATGTGTGTTGTTTATGCATTCTGGAAGTGATTCGAACCCATGGAAATAAGCCAGATTGCTTTCCCGCCTCCACACAGAAATGCTTCTCTTTTTAATTGTTTCCCCTTAAAGGCCAATAAAAGGTGCTGTTGTTGTTGTTAAAAATTTTTACAATGCGTGCATGGCTGCAAAGGCATACAGAAATGAACCCTTGAAGCCATGCTGATTTTACCACAATATGATTGGCTACAACTGCATAACTTCACATATTTAACACACAAAATAAAAATGGCCAAGCAATAAGGAATGTGTAACTGTAGATCTGTGAGTGAAATGGTGATCATACTTGCTGCCATGGGGAGAAAATGTGCTTCAGGGACTTGTACAATTGTGGGTGGGTAGAATATTCCCGACATGATGGACAGCAGCATACATGAAAGTAAAAGGGTGGAAGGGAGGGGGAAATCACCCGGCAAGTGGGAAGAATCAAGCATCTCCTGCCTGTTGTGCCCACGCCAGAGCGCCTTTAACCTGGGATTTTGCAAATAGATTGCTAGTTTAGTGATTTTTGAAAAACCTGGGTTGAGAGGAATACAATGGGCCTAAGTCATTTTGGTGAAGACCCTTATGCAAAGTTCTTCTTCAAAATGCTATTTTAACATCCTGAAGACATTATATTTGTACTGTGTAGAATCCACCAGTGTCTCTTACCCAACTTTTTTGTGATAGTTAACTAGAAGAGATGCAAAGCAACTGGCGGATAATATAAATTGGATTTGGGGAAATTCAATATGGTAACTCTATTCAAGTCTGACACAGAAAGTCCTTTGTATCATTTATATATTTCACAAAGGTTCATTCCGCACATGCAGAATAATGCACTTTCAAACTGCTTTCAGTGCTCTTTGAAGCTGTGCGGAATGGCAAAATCCACTTGCAAACAGTTGTGAAAGTGGTTTGAAAATGCATTATTTTGCATGTGCAGAAGGGGCCAAAGAATTTCTCAGTGACCATTCTTACTCACCTCACTAATCTCACATAAGGATCCTGTCCCAGGCTTGAGTAAATATCACATTGGGCTCTATGTTCCTATTTCATAATACTGGAGGTATCCTTATGGTTACAGTGTCTTATAGTTAAGCAGAACAACTTTCTCACACCATTAAAATAGACACATAGAGTCTTCATATCTGCAAATAATGTCTCTTTCTTTGTTTTCTGGAAGTCCTAAAAATCTGAAGGAATGCAGCAGCTTTACTGGCACCCTACATGTCTCCTTTCTTCTGTCTTGACAGAAGTGACTTTATGCAACATTTCTCTTTTGGAAAAAAAATCTTATTCTGCCAAATCCTACAGAGGCATCAGATCAGAGAACTGAATAAAGCAGACAGTATAAAGAAGAATGACACACCTGGAAAAAGAAGAGGTAAGAAAAGAAATAATTTACTGTCAATACTGAGGACTTTGGTTCTTAGGATGCCTTATGCAGGCTTATAAATGAGCTGTGATAAAATTGACCATATAAGCGGGTAATTTGATTAAACTGACATTGAGAAAGATGGTTTGCATTGTGGACATAGAACTTAAAATGCCTTATCCTAGGCCAGTGGTGGCGAACCTATGGCACAGGTGCCAGAGGTGGCACTCAGAGCCCTCTCTGTGGGCACACATGCACAAAGTTTGCATTGTGTGTGGGGGGGAAATCGTCCCCCCCCCACACACACACATCTAGGCTGGCCTGGGCCGCTGGACTTGATATGAATGCACCTCAGCGAGAAGGGAGGCTGGCAGGCCTGCTCCACGTGGCTGCTGCCTGGGGGAGGGGGCAGAGGCAGCAGAAATGCTAGAGAGGCACAGAGCAGTGCATGTGGGACTTGCTGGAGGCTACAACAGGCTGACCCCTGCTCAAGGGGGTTATTCAGGTTAAACACATGCTGTGCTGGCACTTTGCGATAAATAAGTGGGTTTTGGGTTGCAATTTGGGCACTCGGTCTTGAAAAGGTTCGCCATCACTGTCCTAGGCTCTGTGAGTTGACAGGCAATGCCATGGATCTGAATTGTCTGGTCTCTTGGATGGGAGACTATTGAGTCTATGTGAAAGTAAATATGTGCCTGTGCATCTAGTACATATTTATCTCACACTTTTTATAAGAAAATCACAGAGCAACCTATATGGCTCTACCATTCAAATTCTATCCTCCTTGTGACAATATTACAAGGTAGGTTAGACTGAGAGAAAACACTTGGCCTCAGATCAGTCAGTGAACTTCCTGACTGAGTAAGGATTTGAACATGGGTCTCCCAGATCCAAGTCTGACACTCTACAACTACACTACACTGGCTATCAATATGCACACTTCTGTGACATTAATTATTTAACTGTTTTTATCTTTGTACCATTTATTCTGCATTTTTGATGCCTCTCTAATTATCCAACACATTGTTGAGCTTTTCCAGGTATTTCAATCCTTCTTGCCTCAAATTGGCTTCAATTTCTGCAACTAATCAGGTGCAAAAAATCAGTTTTAGATTTTGACCTTTAAATGCACTCTACCAGAAACTGCAGAACATACTATAATAATTTTTAGCTTAGGGTTAGAGGAGCTGTAGTACAGGAAAAGTTTTCAGATGGTAAAATGAGCACATTTCCCCCTGTTAACCTACTGGACTACTGTGGAATGGAGAATGGCAGTCCAAGTTAGGCTAATAGCATGGAGTGGAACATTAACGACCTGACTAAAATTTCTGCCCATATACCTCTTTGACACCTCACAATGGTGTCAAATGGTGGATTTGGCAAATTTTGGCTGGGAGTGGGAGTCAAATGCATTGGGAAGAATTTGTCACCATGACCAGGACAGACCGTGGTATACCCTAAAGCACAGAAACTTGCCTTTGCAATCTAACACATATTAGATCAAAATAAGTGGTTGTTAATTAGCTATACTGTTGAAGCAAAGAGGACCAGATTTAACAAACTCAGGATTTAGCTCCTGTTTCTTCAACTCTGTGTAGCACATAGGGTCACCATCTCCAAATTGCGTCATACCTGGAGATTTTGGAGATGGAGCTTGAGGAGGGCAGGGTTTGAGGAAGTGAGGGACTTAAAAAGAGTTCACCTTCCAATGGGGCCCCTTTCTCCAGGTGATTGGATCTCTGTTGCCTAGAAATTCATGTAATTTTAGGAGATCTCCAGCAACCACATGGAGTTTGGCACACCTAGGAGCATAGCAGGAAATATACTACATCAGGCAGTTCCAATTCAAATCACTTATAGCCCACTAGCAGGCCCGGCCACACATTGCTGTGGCAATTGTCCTTCTCATCACAGTCCGCAACCCACACAGATGTCCATACAGGTCCAATGATCCCCAGCATAGCCTTTTGGGGTGGTCAAATGGAATCCCTCTTTCCCTTTTCAATGCACATCATTATATGGTGCTGTCTTGTTGTTTTAGTATAAGGTAACCCTTCCCATTCCACAACGGAACTGTCCAGAGTGCCAATCCCACTCTGTCCATGAGGCTGGTTGACACTACGCACAGTCCTGGCTTGCAGGTAAGAGCAGAACTTGGGGCAAGGGAGGCTATCCCAGCTCGGTGGGCAGCAGAGGCAGGAAAGAGTGGTGAGGTGCTCCTGCCCTAGGCCAGCTCCCTGGGTTCATAAAGGGCCACATGCAAAAGAAGCGGAGCCAGTAGTGTTGGTTTGCCCCCACCCCGCAGATTTTCTTAGAAGAAAAAGGCAAACTCCAGCTTGCTTTTAGTAAAAGAGAGCTGTGGCGAGATATATGGGTGAGGGAAATTAGGAGGTAAGTGGTGGTTGGATCACTTCAGGGGAGGGAAAGACGGCAGAGTGAGGGTATGGCGGAGGATGAGCTGGATGTATATTGTGTGGTAGTGTAACCCCCATGCCCTGAATGGATTGGCCCAGAAAATGGGGTTGGACCCAGTAGGGGTGGGGGGCCTGAGGAGCAAGCAGAGAGGCTAGAAAGAGCTCTTGTGCAGAAAGAACAAGGCTACCAGACTCGGACTCCTTTGATTTCTATAGGCCCTTAACACCTTTGTTAAGGAGTTTCTTTTTAATGGTTGTAATGGGGTGAGATGTTCTCCTGGGAGACCTTCATCATGTTGCAACCTGTTCATCAAGCCCTTGAGGTCTTCAAGGAGCCAGCCAACTTGCAAAGAAGAATTTGGACTTATGCCCAATATCCAGTAGACTGTAAAATAGAAAGGACTTGAAATGCAACCTGAACAGGACTCTTGAATTAGTGGGAGCGCTTAAATGTTGATGTTTAAAAGTGTTAATTATGTAAAGAGAAGTAAAGCCATTTTGTTGAGTTTAAAATTGTTGTTGCAACTCATTCCAGTAATTACTGCCCACAGAACTCACAAGCTGTGAGGAGGTTACAAATGGCTTCAACCAGCGGCTTTGGGCGCTTGGAGGTAGTTACAAATACTCGATGCCACAAAAGAAGTGTGCAGCAAGTGCTGGGGTTTTACTGATCCCCAGCCACAATTGTTTTGTTATGTGATGTAAGTTCAAGAGATGTTCACTTTATATGTGAATTTGAAGCACATGATTCTGTTCCCAACAGTTGCATGAAGGAGAGGATTCCAGCTTGCAACCCCCATCCCTTCCTTGCAAACTTAATTGGCTGAATAGCTTAACATTTGCTGGAAAAGTTTTGCAAACTTCCAGTGCAGCTAAGTTGGAACAGTTGGAAATCCTTGCAAGGGAAAGACAATGTTCTGCATCTCAGATGTCACCAAATGTGGGACCTCCAAGTACAAGGAGTCTCTGGGGGAAATCATTGTGCAATGATTTCAAGAGTTACGTGTAATTGTACTGCTTCCGGGACGACAAGAGTTTGAGTAAGGGGAGAAATGTAACCCCCATGCCCTGAATGGATTGGCCCAGGAATGTTGGTTGACCCAGTAAGGGGTGGAGACTCAGAGCAGCAGAGAGGGGCTGAAAGAGCTCCTTTGCAGCAGGAAGAACAAGGCTCACCAGACTCACCTTTTTTGCAGTTCCTATAAGCCCCAATAACACCTTGTTAAAGGGGTTTCTTTTTAATGGTTATCAATGGGTGAGAGTTCTCCTGGAGACCTTCATCATGTTGCAACCTGTTCATCAAGCCCTTTGAGGTCTGTCAGGAGCCAACCAACTTGCAAAGAAGAATTTGGACTCTAGCGCAAATACTGTGCAGTAGACTGTAAATAGAAGGACTTTGAAATACCTTCTGAACAGGACCTTAGTTATGTAACGTTAAATGTTGATGTTTTAAAAGTAAGTTAATTGTAAAGAGAAAGTAAACCATCTTTTGTTGTTTAAAAATTGTTGGCATTTGCAACTCATTCCAAGTACTGCCCACAGAACCCACAAGCCTGAGGTTATGCAGCGTTTAGCAGTGGGTAGAGGCGCAGAGAGTAAAAGTTACCTCGCGTGTGAGGGGAACCCCACCCTGACGTCTCCTTACACAGCAAAAGTGTGTATGTGTTTCACTTCCACTCGTATTACCTATTTACTGTTTTCACTGCTCAGCTCTGGCCATCTCTGCGAACATTCTAAGCCCTCATACCAAGCCCTCAGGCCACAGACAGACATGCTGCACAAACATTCTAAGGGTGACAGTTAAACAGAGCCAGTTTCATGGCCTGGTGCACCAGGAAAAAGACATTTTACCTGGCTCAGGTATGGACTTTCAGTGTGTAAAGGATTCAATGGTGTTGGTGAGCGGGTCGGCTGCCTGACCTTGACTACATTCCACAGCCCGGGCGATGGGCCAGCTCCTCCGCCGGAGACCTTATCTCTGCGAGGGAGATGAGGTCTCCGTTCCCATGGGAAGCCGGGAGGGGGATGGGATGGATAGAGTTATAACCTGTGCTTCTGGCGGGAAGTGTCATTCCTGCCACTGCGCGTACGTGAGCTTTCTAAGATGTCTTAATAAACGGTCTTTTACACCCAAAAGCCTTTTATTTCTGCTTCTATGGAATTCCTTACACAGTGGTTTGAATGTCCGATTTCCTGCCCGCAACAGGGAGGGACGTCCTGTGAAAATTTGGGGGCGATCCGTCCAGCAGCTTCTGAGGGAGACCATCAGGGACAAACACACTGTTAGAATTATATATATATAGATGATGAAGTTCTAGATTTGGGTAACAGTGTCAATATACAAACGGATGTGTCATTTTGTAGAGGAAATACCCATGGCATCATCTGGAGTTCATATTTGTTAAGGGACTGAAATACTGAGCTTCATTTTTTTTCCCCTTGGCCTACTCCTATTGCATGCCTATCCTGCTGCTTATGACATTCAGCTTCCTCTATACATCCCCTTTTCTTGTACCCATAAGACTATTTTAATTATTCAGAGGAGGAATGAAGCCCACAACACACTGGTTCTTATCAGTGTTTTTAGCCCTGTGGTCTGTAGCACTAAAGAGTGCTTTCAAGTAATCTGTGCTGGTGGCAGTCCCTTGGTACAGGTAAGATAGTATGGCTATCATCAAACCGCTCGGCTAGCAGCCCTGCTGGTGTAATCACTTTTCCACATTTATCCATTTATTTGAGGCAGGTGAAGGAAAACTGTTCCTGAAAAACTGCCTGAAGAAAGAGTCAGAGCAAAGTAAAGAAAAAAACTGAAGACGAACTGTCCACAAATGCTTGTTTGTCTGTGAAACTGGTATGATAAGCTACAGTGTCATTTCATGATAAACAAATGGATCATACATTTATATGCATGGCATGGAATAGTGTGTGCATTGGGAGGCAGCTTTCCAGTTTATTTTATGCCCAGTGCAATAATGCTTGAGCCTTCCATACAGAGACTGTTTTTGCACATGCCAAAAAAGCCAGTAAAAGGCCGGTAAAAACAGCATTATAAGCGGGGAGTTTGCATGGCTATTTTGTTTGGGACAGTCTAGTGAAAACTTCACCTTTGCCCACTTATCACCAAGTTGTGTTTTGCTGACTCTGAAGACTTGATAAGGGCTGATCTGAGGTATCCACTATCTGAGCCAGAGGTTGCTAGCACAGTAGCCAAACTATCAGTGTAGAAGAGCTAAGGTGGAGGTGGCAGTCATACACCCAGTGTCCTTTTGAGTTCCTTGAAAACGGGGAAAAACCTATCTTCTGCTTTTGTAGTAGGTATTTGCCGCAAACAATGGAACACTGGACATAATTATACTCAGTCACAAGTTTATCCATTCAATCTAACATTTGATAACAAAAATAATAAGAAACTCATAAATTCAGTTACACAGTGCACAGGCTAACACTGGTGGTTTCTGCACAGCACACTAATAAAGTGTGTGACATGTTATTAATGAAACCATTTCTCCTGTTTGCCTTTGCATGGAGATTTCACCTCTCCAGGAAGTGACTATGAACAATCCATGTTGCTGTGGCTCCTTTGGTTTCTCCAAAAAGATCAATAGTTTAGAGGTCTTTACAAAACCCAGGTTGAGGGAAATACAATGGGTTGAACCCATTTTGGGGAACAGCCCTGTGAAAAGTTCTTCCTCCAAATGGGATAAATAGTTTCCTCAGCTCATTATATTTGGGTTGTGCAGAAACAACCCTTAAATGTTGATTGAAAGAAAGCATAATGAAATAAAGTTTGAATGATTTCAAAAAGGCATCAATTCAGTAAGTAGTAAGTTCAAAATTTCTTCTAGGTCCTCACTGTACTTTTATTCTGTAAAGTATAGTTTTATTTCTTAGCCATATGGATAATTCCTTCTACAGTTAATTTTGTATCATAATATATTAAATTATTTTTCCAGTACAACAAAATCAGTAAACATTAGCTTATTGTACTCTATAAGGACTGATGATTTCTAACATCCAAATTTTCTTTTGTTTTGCAGAAAAGAAAAAAAACACTTTCAGGTGAGAAGGAATAAAACATGACTCTCAAGGGAAACTTTGGTTGTTTTTATTTTATCTGCTACTTTACCTTGTTAGCAGAGGAATGTGTCAGAAGCTGTGCACAAGAAGGAAATAACCTACGGGCTTGCAATGACATGTAAACCGTAAGACTGTTTGGAAGATTTATACATCCTTCACCCAAGAAGGTTATTCTGAGTAATTTACCACTGAAGATTTCATGTACTAGTCTGTCCACAGGTGTCAGTTCTATGACTGCACCTTCCTTAGAGATGTCAAAGAAATGAAATATTAGAACCAATTACAGATCTCAGTCTTATATTTCTTCACAACCAAAGCAGTTTTTATCAGTAGTGCATCTGGACCTCAAAGTATTGTTGGATGCTAATTAGACCTCAAGAGATTTTTTTGGTCACAGAATATATCCAAACACTAGTACTAAAGTGGATTTTGGTGAGAGGTGAGTAGAGAGCACATGTGTATGGTACAGAGCTGTCAGAATTTTAAGTAATCGAGACTGTCTCAACCATGTTAAATTGTGGAAACAAATCATGGAAAAACTTTGTATTGAGGGTGCAGGAGATTTTGATAATGCAAGACGTAATCTGAGTACCAGTGCAGAAGATTTCTTAATCCTTCCATCCAACGTGGGCCCAACATGGAGATATGACTCATTTGAACTTCTTGCAGCCTAAAGCTCAGCCATAAGAACTTGGCCTCTTATCTCATTTTGTCCTGCTGGTAGGCTAGCTATTTAAACACAATGCTCTTTTAGCATCTATTTGATTGTGTTGACACCCACAGAGAACTTCTGCCATAGTTATCATTAAAGATAGGAAGAAAAATACAATTACGGAAATCGTTATGAACAGAAAGAAATTGCCAAAAAGCCACAGGTTTTAACAGTGGTAGTCACAAGAAAACTTGCACTGTCTAGTTAACATGTAGAAAATACTTAAAAGAAACATAAAATATATCACTGCAATGAAATTTTAATTTTAAAGTATGAAATAAGTTTGAAGGCCAATGGTGACTGTTGTGCTTATGCTGTTTTATTAGTTCTCTTTCATCATTACTTAATGTTAAATTGTAAGAATTCCACTATCCATTTTGTCAGCACTGTTATGAAACAGAATGACTTTACTATCTCTGGGATAGATGGTTAACTATTAATGATATATCACCTAGCAAACTAATGATATATCACACAGCATCCTAAAGTATATCACATAGCATCTGAAAGTAAATTACATTGAGAGATTAAAACATTCCTATATTAGATTTTTTTTGTGAAATGAAACTATTTCACAAAGCATCTGAAAGCATTTGGTAGTTTATATGAAGAAAAAACAGATAATTCTGGAAATTAAATATATGGCTGCAACCCTTTAAAACTTCTGTTTTCGCACGGGCCAAAAAAGCCAGTAAAAGGACGGTAAAAACAGCTTTATAGGCGGGGAGTTCAGATGGCCGTCGCTGCAGTTGGCATCATGCGAAGCTTCTGCCAGGAATCAGTGCTGCAGAGCCTGCCCTTTCAATGGCGACCCACACTGGCCAATTCTGGCGCTATGTGCTACCTGTCTACAGAGCGCCTGCCCATATGAACACTCCATTGCTGCAGCATTGCCAACAACACCAACAGCATAATGCTGTTATTGTTTCAAGACCCCCTTGACCAGACAATGAAGACACTTATGCTGGCCTGATTTTTGGACTGTGGTTCTACAACTTAGAGGATAGTAGTGGGATAGCAGTGATTAGTTGTTATAGACTATACTGTATTAGTGTTAGGCTTCATATTGTATTAGTGTTAGGTTTTTGTGGGTAGTTAGATTAGTTATTTTATATCTGTTTAGAGATAGTTAGATCTTTTCCCAGCCATTGTAGATTAGTGCTAGTTTAGTATTTGTTAGTATTAGTTATTATCAGCAAGGCTGGGCCCACTTTTGGGGGGTATTAGCCAGGTTGTTGAGTAGAGGGGGCCTGGTGGAGTAATGGGGCGCCGGTTTGGGGGCTGGGAATCCCAGTGGTGATAGGGTGGGGTAAATATAGCGGTAGGCGGTGGCCTGTTGGGTAGAAGGTGGACGAGATATGGATATGCTCGCTCACCTTCTGACCTCCGACCTATCTCAAGGAATGAGGATGGCAGGGTTCAGGAATACTCCGCTTCGTCCGTGGTGTTGATTAATGCCAGGTCCATCAATAATAAGACCGCCATACTCCGGGATTTTCTCAGGGCTCAGCAGATGGACCTGGCTTGTGTCACCGAAACCTGGGTGCGTGAAGGCGAGACCGTTGCCTTAGGCGAGGTCGCGCCACCAGGTTTTGCGTGCCTCCACTGGTCACGAACTCAGGGCTGGGGGGGTGGGGTGGCAATGTTCATCCGTGATTCTATTCCCTTCAGGGCTGCCCCAGTCCCAGAGATCCCTGGCATGGAATGTGTCGGTCTTGAGTGGTTGGCCTTGGAGAGGTTGGCTGTTCTTCTGTTGTACCGGTCGTCTAGCGCACTGGGAGACAGCCTGCCATGACTGCTGGAGGTGGTGGCAGACTGGGCATTGCGGTTCCCTAGACTTATTGTCTTGGGTGACTTCAATGTCCATGTTGACACCGCCTCGTGTGCAGCAGCTGTGGACCTAGTGTCATCCATGGTGATGCTGGGCCTCTCCCTAGTAAGTTCTGGCCCCACTCACAGGCTGGATTTGGTCTTTGGGTTGGGGATTGATATGGTCGTATCCTCTGTGGACAGAGTGCCATGGTCCGACCATTATGCCCTGAAGGTCCGGGTGGACTTGCCACAACACACCTGTCTAGGCGACGGGCTAATTTATGCCTGCCCGCGGAGACTTATGGATCCACTTGGTTTCCTGAATGCTCTGCGGAATCCTGACCCTGCCGGCACACTCAATGAGCAGGTGGAGGACTGGAACTCCCAGCTCTCCGATGCCATTGAGGTTGTTGCCCCCCGGCGCCCCTCTACGCCGTCTTTCCCAAAGCGGGTCTGCGTGGTATACGGAGGAGTTATACCATGTGGGTTGGCTACTAGATGACTAGAGCAAGTATGGAGGAAATCTCGTGACGGAGCTGCGCGAGCATCTTATAGGACGTTTATGAAAGCCTATGAGGTGGTGACGAAGGAGGCGAAGAAAGCTTTCTTCTCCTCCTCTCTCGCATCTGCTAGCTCATGCCCTGCACAATTGTTTCTTATAATTTGGTCCTTAACCTCCTTATTGGAAGGTTCTAAAAATCATCAATTGGCTATCAGCTGTGAGGCATTTAGGAGCTTCTTTGCAGATAAAGTCACGTCGCTCCGCCAGGATCTTCCCCCTATATTGACTACAATGAGCAAACTGGAGGCTCCCTTGCCATCTTCCGACCCCTGTTTGGCCCAGTTCTCCCTGCTCTCCGAAGCCACAGTTGACAGGGCCCTGGCTGCTGTTAGACCTACTACTTGTCCTCTGGATCCGTGCCCCTCCTGGCTTATCAAAATCTGCTAGGCGGAGTTACGACCCCATCTGTTGAATATCATTAATAGCTCCCTTGAGCAAGGAGTTTTTCCGGATGGGTTGAAGGAGGCAGTGGTACGCCCACTCTTGAAAAAACCATCATTAGATCCGGGGGATCTGGCCAATTACCACCCCATCTCGAATCTTTCGTTTCTGGGGAAGGTAATTGAGAGAGTGGTGTTGGAGCAGCTACAGGGTTTCCTGGATGACACATTGGCTTTCGACCCCTTCCAGTCTGGCTTCCGTGCTGGGCATGGGACGGAGACGGCTCTTCTCGCCATCACAGATATGCTCTGTATGCAGCTTGACCAAGGCGGATCGGCGCTGGTGGTTTTGCTAGATCTTACCGCAGCATTTGATGTGGTTGATCATGACCTTTTGGCCCACCGCCTGGCCGTTTCCGGGGTACGGGGCACTGTCCTTCAGTGGATTGTCTCGTTTCTCCAGGACCAACATCAGCAAGTGTGGTGCAGGGATCAAGCCTCCCGGAAGTGCCCGCTTTATTGTGGTGTACCCCAGGGGGCGTTATTATCCCCGCTATTATTTAACATCTATATGCGACCACTTGCTCAGCTGGTACAGAGCTTTCGGCTGATCTGTCACCAGTATGCTGATGACACTCAGCTCATTCTATTGATGGAGGGGGGAGCGGTCATGGCTCCTGCAGCTCTACAGCATTGTTTGGAGGCGGTCGCTGGTTGGTAGCGGCAGAGCAGGCTGAAACTGAATCCATCGAAGATGGAGATCCTCTGGCTTGGCTGCAGGGGAGAGGTGAGGGATTTCCAGCCACCGGAGTGGGAGGGGTCCATTTTGGTGCCAGTCTCCTCCGTCCGCAGTCTGGGGGGTCCACCTGGGTTTGTCTCTTTCAATGGAGACCCAGGTGGCCCTTGTAACCCGGACTGCATTTTTCCATCTTCGTCAGGCCCCCTTCCTCTCTCAAACAGACCTAGCCACTGTGATCCATGCAATGGTCACCTCCAGGCTAGACTATTGTAACTCGCTCTACACGGGCCTTCCCTTGCGTTTGATTCGGAAACTGAAACTGGTCCAACATGCGGCGGCACGCTTGTTCACAGGAGGCGCCTTCAAAGAGCATATTCAACCTGTGTTGCGTCAGCTGCATTGGCTCCCAGTAGAATTCTGAATCATCTTCAAGGTGTGGGTTTTGACCTTTAAGGCCTTACGCAGCCTGGGACCCTCATACCTTAGAGACTGCATTACCCCATATGCCCCTACTCGGCCTCTGCGCTCGGCAGAGGCCAAATTGCTGGTGGTTCCTGGCCCCTCAATGATGCGGCTGGCCTCCACATGGGCCAGGACCTATATGGCCTTGGCCCTGGCCTGGTGGAACACTCTTCCTTCAGCTGTCTGGGCCCTGCGGGACCTTGGTGAATTCCGCAGTGCCTGCAAGACTGAGTTGTTCCGCCGGGCCTTTGGAGTGCCCAGTCGCTGAAGGGTGCCCCCCCCCTTGCTCCCTTTGCTCCCTTATTTTTACAATTCCATTCTTGTATATGTTTTGTTATCCTTCTAAGGAGGAGTCCGACTGTTCCCTCCTTTGGGGAGGTTTTTTATGAATTGGGTTATGGAACGCCTATTATTATCGTTTGACTGCTGTTTTATTGGTTTTTAAAGGTTTTAATGGATTTTAGCTACACATTGTATATATATTGACATTGTTATGCACCGCCCAGAGCCCCTCGGGGATGGGGCGGCCTATAAATCTAAATAAATAAATAATAAAAAATAAATAAAAAAATAAAAAAATAAAAAAATAAATATTATAGGAGCACAAAGGTTTCTTTATTGCAGGCAGAAGACAGGTCAAGAACAGTTGCAAGACAGCTCTACCGAATTAGCAGAGCTGTTACCCATATAAGCATTTTCCCCCTTCCCCCTCCCATCCAGGCAAAAAAGCAGAGAAGCAGTTATAAGAATGTGTCCTTCAAGAGGCCAGTGCCAGTGCTAGATAACACACCTGGTGGTTGGCAGGCTGTGAGCTAGCAAGCACATGAATTCACACAGAACAGAAATTCCCAATCAGGCCTGACAAATTGGCTGTGCAGAAACGGCCTCTGTTGGAAGCCCCATTTAACAAAATGTAAATTACTTCCAAATCAGACATAGCACTGGATTATAATTTTTTGGCAAATTAAGTACTGAAATAGGAGACATTTTCAAACACTGGGAATGAACTCAACAATATTTCAGTGTACAGATAGTGAAGGCTGTTGCATTCATAATCACTCTATCTCTTTGCTCAAATGCTATCTTGATGCACTTGTTATGCATTTGCACTTCAAGTCAAGTGAAGAGTTAAAATGAGTGACTGATTCCTGGACAGGCATGTCACTGCTGCAGAATTTCCAAGATCTGATCATGAATCTCCACAATTTGATCAAGATTTGATCATGGGAAATAGACTTATTTCTTAAATTAAGTTTTTCATATTCCTTAGTACAGTTTCTTTTTATACAAATGTTGAAATCTTGGTTGTGTTTTAAGCTAGTTGTGTTTGATTCTATTTAGATTTATTTTAATTTTTTCTTTGTTGTACACCACAAGATATCAAGTTTTTAGCAAAGAATGTGGTATATAGATTTTAAACATAATCAGATAAATAGATAACAGATTTGCATGAATTCAAAGGGTGTAGCAAGACAAGAATCCATTTACTGAGATCCAACTGCCCGTCTCCACAATTGTTCCATCCACAAACGGATTATCCTAATTCAATCCACTCAAGGACTTCATTAGTTTAAACATTTGTAGTTACTGATGGACCAACCAAAACATATATATCTGAATTAGGAGTCTGTCAGGATCCAAATCACTGAATATAAGTTTAATCAGTCCATTTATTTTTAACTTAAATAGCTGTATGAAAGGTTGTTTCTCATGTTACCTGCATGGTAACAACTTACAAAACTACCATGGGGGATGATACTTTAATCCAATTGATACCTGCAAAAGGTAGCAGTACTAAACGTGGTATCCATTTGTTAGTTTTCTGTTAGAAATGGGCTTAACAAAATGTCTTAAAACCGTGTATGTTAGTTTTTTCTGTGCCATTCCACACTGAATCAAGTGGGCCCATTACTATTTGTTGGTCATGTCACGGTGATATATCAACATTTGTATATTACAGAGGACATTTATATGTAACTTTAACATGTAGTCATAGTGATGCTTTTCCATTTGTTTTATTATTTGAATGCCACTGTACTACAAGAAGGCAGAGAAAGGGAAGTGCAACACTCTTTCTGAGAATAGCTGGAGCCTGCTGTGAGCAAAATTGACTGAGAAATTGTAATTCTAATAAGTTGTACTCACAATGAGGGACCTCATGATAAAAGAAATGTTTCTTTGCACTAACATGATACTATCTTTTCCTTTTGGTTTACCTCTAGATTTAAAAATAGGAAAAAGAAGTTGCAGCTATTCTGTTCACCTATCTCTGTTCATTGCAACAAAGGGAAGGGTCTGCGGCACCTAAATGAAGGAAACATAGAAAATTCAACAATGAAAACAGTATAACTTTATTGTGGTAAATAAAATTGGCCATAGTCATTAGTCTACTATTGGCACAAGGAACAAAAAGCGTAAGGCACAGCATGGGGGTCTGATCCTCGCGCTGGGCTGCCTGAAAGCTGTCCCCCAGCACTCACTTTCCTCAAACCTGCCTGAGGGAAAAAAACTATAAACCACTGCAGCAGTGAAAGAGAATTCCAGACAGGAAGATAATTTATTTATTTTATTTATTTGTTAGTTTTGATATACCGCCCCATCCCCTAAGGGCTCAGGTGGGAAGAGAATTCCAGATGGCCACTGCCTGAAGATTTGCTGCTGCTGGGGGTGCATGCCTACTCAGCCCACACCTGGGTGTCCTGACCCATGGCTTCCTCCACCCCAAAGCTCATAAGGAGGTTCCACCAAAGGGTTAGTACACGACTTACCCTAACCAAGCCAGTATATCAGCCAGTGAAGAGGCATAGAAAGGAAAACAAGAAATAAATAAACTAGAGTTTTAAATATGAGGAATATATCAATGATCTCCAAAGTGCCCATGGTGTAAGGAATTCCATAGAAGCAGAAATAAAAGGCTTTTTGGGTGTAAAAGACCGTTTATTCAGACATCCTAGAAAGCTCACGTACACGCAGTGGCAGGAATAAGATCTCCCGCCAGAAGCACAGGTTATAACTCTGTCCATCCCATCCCCCCTCCCGGATTCCCATGGGAACGGAGGTCTCATCTCCCTCGCAGAGATAAGGTCTCCGCCGGAGAAGCTGGCCCATCGCCCGGGCTGTGGAATGTAGTCAAGGCCAGGCGGCTGATCCGCTCATCAACACCATTGAATCCTTTACACATGGTGCTTGGCATCATTTCCTTGGAGTTCACTTGCTTCTTTAGCAAAACATTTCCTCCCCAAACCCAACAACTAATCTTAGTTTTTCTCCACTTAATTGGAAGAAGACATGGTTCTGAAAAACCCAGCTGCCTCCATTTCATGATGATGCTAGTTTGCAATGTCCCAATATTGTTGGATTGGCCCCAGCAGCCCATGGTAGCCATTTCATGGCTGTCCCTGTGGCAGTGATTTTTGTGATGGTGCCCATTTTCCTATTCCTGAAGTGTCCACTGGCTATCAAGTAGAAATTTGAATTAGATATGAAGCAGGACAAGGAGCTGGCATATAGTCATTATCATTACTTGTAACTATTACAAACAAGCCTATTTATTGTTGATATTAAAAGGTTATTTGTGGAGAAAGTGGTGACTAGCTACTTCAGTCACTTCTCAAACATGGGTCAGGATTTGAGGTGCACACAAAAATTCAAAGGCAAAAAATGTGAATAAAATATTTTCAGGGTTTATTGAGTACAGCACCTGCTCAATAAACAAAATAACAGGAAAAAATGGTTAAAGATTAAAATAACAGCATAAAACATTGGTAGTTTCAAAACGAATGACAAGCAAAGAGAGAGAGAAAATATTGCTGATAAGAATTGACCAGAAGGGTTTAACAGCCTCAAAATGCCTAAGATAACAAAGGTTATGCTCAGACTAGTACAGAGTAATAAGAATGAAAGTAAAGATGAGAGTGAGAGTGTTGAAAGGCAATTATACAAAATTACTGATCAGGTGGCATAAACAGACCAATCATACTCTCCCACTAATTAACAAAGTCAGTTTGGTGCAAAGTCGTTGTTATCAGGTGCGAACGCTTGAAAGGGATTGTTGAAGTCCTAATTACAAAGGAAATAATCTACAGCTGGGGTGTGATCTATAGCTGAAGCAGCTATTAACAAGTTGGGAGAAAATTAAAGTAAAAAAGACAATTTCTCCACACTATTGCAACCTTGACAATAAGAAATAACAAAACTAAAGGAACAAATACAAAAACCATGCAGAATTTAAAATTACAATAAGACCCAGCTGACCTCCTCAAAGATGACCATGCATGACAAAATGGCTGCCACATGAGGCAGAGCTAATCATAACATTTCAGGGAGTGAAATAACACCTCATCAACATTTTGACATTTAAATGAACATTTGATTAAAAACATTTTCTTGCATTTAGACATCTTCACTGCAGGACTAAAAGTAAAATATTTGTCCAATGGTAGTACCTACTGTCAAAACAACTTTTTAAAAATCTGCAGAACCAAGCAGATCTCCCATGGCCAATTAGAAACCCTGCTGCGTAAAACCCCCACCTTTTATAAACTCACTTTAAAAAAAACAGCAGGTGCCAGAAAGATTCAGTGGACACCATGGTGCCTTGGCTAGGGGAGGGGTTAACCTCATTCAGTTGTATTCTCCAATGTAGTCAGTGATACATCAGCATAGGTCTGCTAGGCATGTTATGGCTGTAGGCTGTAATGAATCTATCCTCTAGCATGGAATTCCACCCAGGACATTACCAGTTTTGAGACTTTGTACTCAATGTTTTGATGAGAGTTTTCCTGGATGAGGCAAATCATTTAGATCTCTTCCAATTTGGTTTCTTTATTACTTTTGCCAAGAGATGGACAGAATGAGTGTGACTGTTGATTGTCTTAGACCTCTCAGCAGTTTTCAGTACCATTTATTTATTTTATTTTATTGAATTTGTATACCGCCCTCCCCCTGTGGGCTCAGGGCAGTGTCCAACAGTCAAATACAGACATCATGGTATTCTTCTGGAACAACCATATGAACTGTTTTGAGTGGATGAGGATTAATAAACTGAAGCTTAATCTGGAAAGGTGGAAGTGGGTTGAATGTGTGACCCAGGATTTAAAGTGTCATCTGTTCTGATGGGGTTGCATGCCCTTGGAAGGAACAAGTCTTTAGTCTGGGCAGAGGTGTTCCTCCCATTGGGCAAAGTAGGCGCCAAAAATACAGGTTCATTTGTGGGAATTTTTTTTATTTTCAGTGTTTTTCCAGTTTTTGGCCTGCAGGGGAGGGCAGTTTTTAGGCTAGCAGCAACAAAATTTCAGGAATTTTTCAGGAGACTCTCCTGATGATATTACCCAGGTTTGGTGAGGTTTGGTTTAGGGAGTCCAAAAGGAGTGTCCCATCCCCCATTGTTTCCAATGGAAGTTAATAGGAGATGGGGGCTACACCTTTGAGGGTACATAACTTTGGACCCCCTGAACCAAACTTCACCAACCTGGGTGGTATCATCAGTAGGGGCTCACAAAGATACTCTGAAATTTTGGTGCTGCTATCTTAATAATTGCACCCCTGCCAGCAGGCACCCCCTAAATTTCCCCAGATTCTCCTTTTAAATCCACCCCTTCCTGCCAATGCTTGTTTTCTTTCTTTTATTCTCTCAATGCCTAATAAAGGTTGTTGTTGTTGTTAAATCCACCCCCTTCGGAATGGATTTAAAGGGAGAATCCCCAGTTTACACATCCCCAGGTCCCCAGTTTACACATTGAAAATGATGCTGTTTCAGTATGGGGGAGAATCCACCCCAAAATAGCATCACTTTCAATGTTGTTTAAACTGAGAACCCCAGATTCTCCCTTTAAGGTGGATTTAAAAGGAGAATCTGGGCTCCCTAGCTTAAACACCATTGAAAATGATGCTGTTTGGGGGTGGATTCCAGCATCACTTGTTTAAACTAGGGACACCAGATTTTCCTTTTAAATCCACATTAAAGGGAGAATTTGGGGTCACCAGTTTAAATAGCATTGAAAGTGATGCTGTTTCCCCCAATTGGGGGGACTGGATACAACACCATAAAATGTTTTCATCGCAGTAATAAAACATTTTGAAAGCATTTTGAAAATGTTTTAAAAATATTTCTGCTGTGTGGCATGGCCCATTGCTGTGTTCTGATTTGTGAGTTGGGGCATGTTCTATAATGTGATGGTGACTTTGAAATGACCTGGTGGAAAAAAATCATTGTTTGGTCACAGTGGGGGAGGGTGGCCACCCATGGGGGGGCATCAAACTCAGGTTTTGTCCAGGGCTCCAGTTTGCCTAGGTACACCACTGAGTCTGGGTGCTGTTGGATTCTGGTCTACTCTAGGATAACCAAGTGGGAGACATGACCAGGAGTGTCTTTTACCAGATTTGACTGGTTAGTCAGCTGTGGCCATTCCTGTGAAGTAATGATCTGCCTACTGTGGTGCATGTTCTGGTTACATCTAGATTAGATTACTGAAATGTATCAGTGGAAGGCTTTTCCCCACCTTTGGCATTCCCTCAGTGATCCATTCTTCTTAACCAGTGTTTTAATGTTTTGTATGTATTTTAACTGGTTTTAAATGTCATTTTATCATGTATTTTAAATTGTTGGCCATTTTGGTGGCCCCTGAAGGATGAAAAGGCAAGATAAAAATCCTGTAAATAAAAAAAAACTGTTGGAAAACCCTGCAGCTCTAGAGTTTCCCAGATGTAGAAATGCTGAACTATAGGTAAATGTATATAACAGCCAATTAGAGATAGCTGTAAAGGCTAATCAAAGAGTAGAATAATGCTGGACAAACAGACAACACTGTTATGCCTCATGTCTCTTTCCATCATATATTACAGTTCTTGACCAACTTTATCTGAAGTGCAGGCTAAAAGTAGGTAACAAACCAGTAATACAGAAACAATATAAATAAAACAAAATTATAACAAAATATTATTTTAAAAAATAATTCTGTACAAGGCCCAATGCTTGTAGAAGTGGAAAGTTTTCAGTGTTTAGGAAGGAACCCCATATTTTATAGTTATCAGCCTAATGTTGGAAGGAGGTCCAAGACAGAATTGGGGTTCTCTAAAAGATCCAAGAAATAGATCCATGACTACAAATAGGGCTATCTTCTGAAGGAAGTTTAAAATTCTGTACACATGACATCCATCAGAGGAGGAGAGAAAGGGATATTTAAATGAACTTGTCTATTGACTAAAGCTGAGCTGTAAAAAATATGCTTGACAGGAAACAAACCTCAACGTAAAGCCAATTTAAATTGGCCAGATGGCAGTGATACTTGTGATACACAATTCCTCCTTGCATGGTAAATCTATCCTACAATGAGAGCTGGAAAGTTGTCTGGTTTTGCATAAGTCTTACAATATTTACATTGACCAGTTTGACAGTAATCACTAGGTGTTAGTCTCTGAGGGCTGGTACCTCAGTAGGGAGAAAATATCCCTCTGAAAGCATCCCTGTGTATAGTATGCTAGAGAGACCAGTAAGCTTCTAACTTCCATTCAACATCAAAAAGGACTTAGGTGACCTTTGATTAGCCTGCTGTTACTCTGAAGCTAAACAAGTTAGAGGCTGTGGAAGATGAAACACATTTAATGCCTGGTATTATAAAAGAACACCTAGCATTTATTCAGCTGCAGTGGCTTTTAACATGAATACATAAATCAATGAGCTTTTCAGAGAATATGAGTTCTGAAAATATCCCTTTTTGTTGTGATGCCTTCTGCTGCAGAAGGGAATGCTTTCTGAAATGGTGGTGTTCTGTTCACAAGTTACAGTGAACCCACGGCAACCAAACTGCACTGTGCACTTGATAGTTCTTTTCATGCGTTTTGAGCCATTATGTCACAATCAATGTATGTACAGCTGATTATGTGATGCAACACCCCCCCCCCCATTAATCCAGGTACTGGTCTGGTTTTCATTTGCAAAGTGAATATGTGCTGGTTCTTTCTAACCAACAGATGTAAGTGTAACCTATTTATCCTTGGCCACATCAATCTCCATTGGAGACCTAGGAAATAATATATGACAGCACCCTGTGGCTTAACAAAACAAATATGAAATTGCTTGAACAAATCAACAAACTTTTAATCTTAACACAACTTTCTATCATTTAAGAATAAATAATATTGAATATATAGTGAGTATATATATACAGCACAATTCAATTGTACAAAATCTTCAGTGCTGTTTTAAGAAAAAGCACTCAGAACAGTTGCCACCACTAACAGTGTCCAGTAATGAAATAGTAGCAATAAAGTCCAAACTATTAATCAAGCAGGTCTTCTTTCTCTCATCTGGCCTTCTGCATCTGATGTAGCTGCTGCAGGTCTTCCCTCAATTTGGGCCTGTAAAAAAATAAGTCATTCCCTCAATTAAGCTGTAGGCCTTCCTTCTCCTGCTGCAGGCCAGATCAATTGAGGAGGGTGGGGCTCTTGCAGATTACTGAAGGAGAATAGGGCTATAAGTAATAAGTAAGCAAGCTTACCAATTGCACATGCTCAGTGAGTTTTTATCCCCTGGGCCCTAAGATCCAACAAAACCAAAAAATACTAAAATGGCATGGGTTACATAAGCATATGCAGGCAGGATTACATGTGTTTACTGAAATACGTGAACAAGACTAATAAAATTATCAAGACTGGAATCAGATACTACAGTTTACTTCCTGTTCTAAGACATTCTTGTTATAATACATTGCCTGCTGACTAAGGTATCTACAGAAAATGGTGCCCAGGGCAAGCTCTCAAACTGTGCCTCCCACCTCTTGCAATCTGGGTTTTATGCCCATATTGATACACTCCAAGATCATATTAGGTTTTTTGTTGCTGCATCACACTGGATGCTCATATTTAACTTGCTGCCCACTCATACCCCAGATCTTGTTCACACACACTGCCAGGCAGTAGTGTATCCCCCATCTAAAGAGGAAGGAGGGAGAAGCAAGAGAAAGGTGAGCAAGGGAGAGAATGGGAGGGAAAGGGGAAAAGGCAGGAGAGAAAAAGGGAGAAGAGAGAGCTTTTTGGCATGGTGGGGAGAGAGAGGGGTGAAAAAGGGGAGATTGAAAGCGGGGAAGAGGGGGCTTCACAATGAGGTGGGGGAAAGGACCCTGGTTTAAAATTAAGCTTTGTTTACTTTGAGCCTAGGAGACTGGAGTGGGAACAGGCATGGGAGGGAACTCTTTCCCTGACATTGACCCCACTCTCAGTCTCCTCCTGGCCACCACTTGCCTAGAAGTAATCTAATCTCAAATTTAAAGCAACCACATACTTTTCTCAGTTCTGACAGTGGGTACGGGAATGTAGGTCACTTCCCCGCCCCTATTGTTCTCCCACTGCCACTTCCAAAAAATTAGCTTCTGGTTGTTTTAAAATTAAGATTAGTTTACTTCTAGGTGGTGAGGTTGGGTTAGATCAACCAGGGTGGAGGCTCTTGCTGTACCTCTCCCAAGAAGCACGTGGGGCTTGAGTCTCCCACTTACCCCAGTTACAGGTCTGCTGCTGACAGCTGAACAAAGAACATTTCATTGAGAGGGAACAAAATCATGGATAAATTTTTGTGTTTGAATGATTTACTGCCCTAATGCACAGATCTGGTTCCCAGGATCTGCTACTCCAACCCATTATTTAGTTTGGCAGTTCTATATTTTTTTTGCATGTTTTAAATGTCTTCCATTGGTAAACCAAAACAGTCACAGAGCCACATAAGACAATCTGATTTGGGAATGGGGTTGAATTCCTAAGCAATGGTCTCACACACCAAATGGTCTCATGCACAAATCAGTGGAAAATATTTATTCTTGAACTATGATAGGAGATTTCCAGAAGAACATTCTCAACATAACTTGAAGTTACACAATAAACATTTTAGTAACATTAAACATTTTAGCAGCAATAGACATCTTTCACTCAGTTGCATGAAGTTTGGATTCTTCACCAGTTGTTGGAATAGATGAACAGTGAAACACACTCCACTCCCTGTCAGAGACTGAGGCCCAGCAGGGGACAGTGTGTTGGGGCTCAGTTGATAGCTGCTGTTATCCTAGGCATGCCCCATTCACACATAAACATTGAGGCAAAATCCTGTCAGAAAACGTAATCTGCCACCCACTCTGAGGGGAAAATGGTACACTGAGAGGCTTTTTAACAGATAAAACAAAACTAGAATTTATTTACAGACTTTTATTTTCAATTTGTTGGTACAGAGAAGTTTTTAAGCATTTCTTGTTCTTCAGGCAGGTATTACTTTGAAGTTACAAATAAAACGCAGTTTCAGTAAAATGACTTTTTCAGTTTCCAGTTACAACTTCATACACACACAGGTATCTCTGTTAAGGGTAAACCTTTCCAACATGGTCCAGAACACTCTCCTAAAACACCCTCCCTTAACTCCAAAGGGGTTCACACTGGCTTGGGACAGAGTAAGCTCTGGAGTTTCTCTAAACCCTCACTTAACTCTGCCAGTTAAGCTAACACACCCTCATCAACTCTCCAGTCCCAGTATTTAGGACTAATTTAAGTTGCCAAGCCCTTTGTGTGGTTTTAGGAGTGTCCCAGTGAAACAAGTTTCCCTCTTGTCTTCCACCAACACCTGACCACCTAGCCTCTGGTGAAAACAATGATCTGTCCCACTCAGTCTTTGAAATTTTTTAGAGAACACTGACCTCCTAGCCGTTTTCCCTCTGCCTCTCATTTGAGTTAGTCACAGTTCTTTGGAGCTCTCTCAGCCCCACCCACCTCACAGGGTGTTTGTTGTGAGGGGGGAAGGGAAAAGAGATTGTAAGGGAGGTATAAATCCAAACTCCTCCTCCTCCTCTTGCCTTTCCTCTTCTTCTTCCTCTTCCTCTTCTACTACTACTACTACTACTACTACTACTACTACTACTACTACTACTACTACTACTACTACTACTACCTGGGGCTCTGTTTGTGGGTGTGCAGGGGAGCAGCAGGAGGAGGGGAGGGCATCTTCCTGGCATGAGTTGGTGGCCCTTGCAGCATTTGGTCAGGCAGGGAGAGTGGTGCCTGGTTTCTGGCTACCTGGCTCTTCTTCTAGGCCCAGGAAACCTTCATCCTGGCTGGCGACCTTCCCAGCATAGCCACCAGCCTGACTGGCCAATCTGGCATTGCTTGAAAAGCCCCAAGGTGGCATTGCTTGGAAAGCCCCAAGGCCTGGGCCTCATTCAGTCTTCTGCTTTCTCCTGCTCAGCTCTTCATTTCCTTAGTGTTTTCAGGGGGTTTCATTGTAAGTTGTGTTCATTTTGTCTTTTTTTGTCAGAACTATATTGGCACTAGCAGCATGGACTGGATTCTTTGGGTGGGAAAATGGCTTTGGGGATCCCCTTAAGGGATTCCAGTGTGAGTTCTTTGGGGGACATGGTTAGCTTGGGGGCTGTCAGGTGACCCCTCACCTCAAGGGGACCAACTGGCCAGAGGCTAATTGCCATGCCAGATGTCCTCCTGGCTCAGTTGGCTGGCTGGCGCAGGGCAGAGGGGAGATATCAGTAGACTAGTGGGGTCACCTGATATTTATCGGCCAACAGAGTGGTCGCCCAATAAGTGGATTCATGCCCTATACTGTGCCTAGACTTTGACAGCTGCTGTTTCAGTAAAGTTGTGGCCATTTTTCTGCTGCCAAGGTGTTTGTGTTCTTTTCTCCCTCCCTTAATAGCTGAGCTCACAAGGAGAGTTCCTGGGACTTTACTTTTTGTCCTTTCCTTCTGCAAATTTTCTTTAGCCTAGATAAAAACAAGTGATTACTGGTGTAAAAATCGACAACAAAACTGCACAAAGTTTGAAGGGAAAAAAGAATCTAGTTTTTACTAATCACACAGTTACTGATCACAAAAGGAAAAAGTATTGAGCAAATCAAAGGCTACTTATAACAGCTGAAAAAAGAAAGAACTAAAGTATCAAAAATGCCATCTTAAAGTGATGAGCTAATCTAACCTAGAGAAGTTGCTTTCATAACAGCTGTTCCTAACTAAATACATTTTGAATCTAAACTCTGAAGATGTACACTGCATATACACAGATACTTTCCATTAAAGCTGTCCAATAAAGATTACCTGTGTGTGGAGCAGTCATTTAACTGCACTTTTCCCAAGTATTTCTACAACAGGGTGAGTTACAGCATAAAGGTGTAACATCCTGTATAAAATGCATAATAGATTGATAAAATTTCATAAGAAAGCACCTTTGTGGAAAAATGGCTAGCTATTGCAGCATCTACAGATTTTAGCTGATAATAAATAAGACCCTTAGCCAGAATCTTACACATGACCTAAAGAAAAAAATGGCTTTTAGTCTTCCACATTCAAATGCTGAAGATATCCAATATTTTATAATATTGTAATAGAAATTATAATGTTATAATATTATAATAGAAATACATTATTTCTATTATTTTTCTAATTTTATCTTACATTTTAAATAAACTGCTTTGTAACAGGAACGACAGCATCTAAGAAGTCTTCTGTAAAAAAGGAAAACATGTTCCCAGTACATAACCTGTAAGTTATCTATGAGTTTTTTCGCCTGTAGGATGAGAACCAAAAGAAAGGGGGGAAAATAGCATTTGATTATATGAATGGACAAAAACTGAATAGTTTTAGGTCAGTTCAAGCTCTTGTCACCTCTAATTACTTCAGTCAGCAGTTTTACTTAGCTTCTCACTACATCCAGTGGTGGGATCCAAACATTTTAGTAACAGGTTCCCATGGTGGTGGGATTCAAACTGTGGCGTAGTGCCAATGGGGCTGGGTGGGGCACGACAAGGGCGTGGCTGGGCATTCCAGAGGCGAGGCATTCCTGGGCAGGGCTGTGGGTGAGAAACGAATGCACACAGGTGTAGGCTGCCACACACGCTGGGGCACCTCCTGCTAGAATGCTTCAAGTTCTGCGCGCTACTGCTGAGAGAAGGGGCGTAACTAAGGCAAAAATCACATGGCAAAATCACCAATTAGTAACCCCCTCTTGGCCCACACAAATAATTAGTAACCTACTCTCGGGAACCTGTGAGAACCTGCTGGATCCCACCTCTGACTACATCCCATTCATTAAGGGGGGACAACAACCCAGCCCACCTGAGATGCCCTGCTTCGTTCCTCACAGGGAAGTGTGCACCAGGCCAGGGGTTTCCAGCCACCAGTGGGAACTCCCGGCTGCAGAACCAAGGCTGCAGCTCTTGACATCTGGCTGCCTGATGGTGGCCCAAAAGTGGATCCCCACCCGCAGGCCGTGGAACTGAAGGCCGCAGTCATCGTCCAGCTGCCCAATGGTGGCCCCAAAGGTGGATCCCTGCCCACTGTCGCTCCCTGGGAGTGCCTTTGTTCCTTCCCAAAATCCACCGCTCAGTGCAGCTGTCCTCCTTCGTCAAGCATCCAGGCGAAACTGAGCTTGCCCACGTAGACAACCCCCTTTTATATACAGGTGCCGTCCAGCACCTGTATATGATGCAACCCCTTTGGCTTCACAGGAATGCAGAGCCAATCAGAGTCCGGCTCCTGTGCATGCTGTCCTCGTTGAGCTGGGCTCTAGGACAGCATGTTCGGCCTCAACAGGGCAAATGCCCAGATTAATGCCAGGCCTGCACCGATCCTATAATGGCGTGCCCTGGTTGAGCCGCGGCCGCGCTTTATTTATTCAGCTAGTTTAGATTTACATTATTGCTACCAGAATGGTTTATCAGCAACTTAGGTGAATTTTGAACATTTCTAGCATTTTTGTTGTATTACAGTTACTGTCTAATTTAGCAGGAACATTTCCATCTCTTCAAACTTCAGCAGCTAAAGACAGCTAAATAATCTCCAAAGAGATTATACATGAATAAATATGAAATATATTCTTGGTTTAATAAAAGGGAAGGGAAAATCAACTGAATAGGGATCTAAGGTACAGATGAATTTCTACAGATAGCACTGCTGTATAGATATCTAGAAGTCACAAAGACTTCCACGTATTTTTCATTCTTTAGATTTGTGTTTTAGCTCTTGAAGCAAACTGGTGTTCTCGAGGGGTAGTAGATTGAATTTGTTTTTCTGATTTATAGAATATATCTGTCTCCTGCACCAGTGTGCTGTGGTACCAATGGCAGTTATAAAAGCTTCCTCAGCTGACTTAATTAAGTTTCATTTATATTAAGGAAGCTGCTTGACCTGCGACAGGGCAACTTAGTCTTCCTAGAGATTTTGCATTCTAGTGCATTCCAAGGATGTAGGTAAGGGGGGGTTCTCAGGTTCAAACCCCCCCCATTGCATGTCCAAAGCTCTGCCTCCCCATTTGTGGTTTTTTAAGTGTTTTTTTGGTTTTTGGCCTGCAGGGGGTGCATTTTTAGGCTAGTGACACCAAAATTTCAGGCTATCATCAGGTGATGCTCCTGATGATAGCAGCCAAGTTTGGTGAAGTTTGGTTCTGGGGGTTATAAAGTTATGGACCTCCAAAAGGGGTGCCCAATGCCCCATTGTTTCCAATGGGAGCTAATAGAAGATGGGGGCTACACCTTTGAAGATCCATAACCTTGGACCCCCTGAACCAAACTTCACCAAACCTGGCTGGTATCATCAGGAGACTTTCCTAAAGATACCCTGAAAGTTTGGTGCTGCTAGCTTAACAATTGCACCCCTGACAGCAGGAAAATTGACTCCCCAGATTTCCCCAGATTCTCCTTTTGAATCCAACCCCTTCGGCATGGATTTAAAGGGTGGTGTAGTAGTGCACTGCCGACCCGGCAGTGCCGTAGTAGAACGTTGGCACGCCACCCACTCCGCGTCTCGTCTCGTTCTTACGCTGACCGCGTGGGTCGACTACAGGGTGGTCCCCAGATTAAACCTTGAAAGGGATGGTGTTTCAGGGTGGGGAGCAATCCACCCTGTCGTTAATTACTTTTAACAATGTTGTTTTATCCAGGGACCCCAGATTCTCCTTGTAAAGCTGGATTTGGCAAGGAGAATCTGGGCTCCCTAAATTGAAAGCGATGCTGCTTTTGGGGTGGATTTCAGCATCAAGCAGCAGCCACCCAGCTGGGGCCTGCCCACGAAGTCTGTGGCCTTGTACTCAGGGTTCCATTTTCCCTAGCTACCCCTCTGCCTGGAGCAGAAGGAGAAGGGACTGCCGGCTACCAGCTGGGAGCCCAGCCAATGGGGGGCGGGGGGCAGGCAGGGCAGGGAAGTCTGCCATCTCTGGCCTTGGAGAGCTGCTTTTATAAGCACTGAGGCTAGGGGCGGGGCTTGTGGAGGTGTGGCCATGCCCCCAGGGGTGGGTGGGGGCATGACCTTGCCCCCGAACCCCCCTTAAAAATCTATACCTACATCTCTGATGCATTCACTAGAGATTTTGAGAAAACAAAAGTTATTGAAGGAGAGGCAGCCAAACTGGCTTCTTAAGGTTCATGTTTGAAGTAACTTAACACAGATTACTAAATAAGGTTCTTCTGAATGTATGCAGTAGAGATGGCCGTTCGGGAGCTCCGACACAGCAGTTCAGCCCGAGCTGGGCGTGGCTCGGGGAAGCTCGGGTGCTGCTGGGCCGAGCCAAGGCCCTCCAAACATCAGCCGCTCTGAATCCATGAGGTTCGGAGCGGCAGGTCCCCCGAACTGCAGCTCACTCCGAGCCTGGGGGGAAAAATCCTCCCATGTGCATGACGAGCCCTGCAAGGGCAGTGTGGAATCCCCGCACCCCAAAAAGAACCCCCCCTGCACGCACACAGACAAGCCCTGCAAGGGCAGCTGGGATCCCTACTCTGATAAAAGAAATAAACCCTTCCGGGCGCATGCAGCTGAGCCCTGCAAAAAAAGAAAAAACCTCCCAAAATATCATGGAAAGGAAAAAAAAATCCCATATACTCTAGGATGATGACAGAAACGTACAACAGAGACAGAGGAAAACATCAGGTTATATAAATGTTGTTTCTCATTTGTTCTTTATTTCTAAAGATTAGCTTTCTTGTGCTAGTCATGGACAGTCAAAGAAAGATACTAACTAAAAAGAAGGAAGAATGCATAAAGAAACTGACTGAGAATTTTATAGATACTTAAAAATGGCAGACATGACAGTCAACTGTTGCTTTTGCTGGAAGTAAACCATAGAAGAAAAAGATCCAAGCATTTTAATGAATCTAGTCTGGGGAAACATTGAAGCAGTGATGTGGCACAGCAAAACAGAAAACAAAATTATACTGAAGTTCAGCAGTCAGATCTGGCAGAATTTCATTACCATTTGATGCAAGACAAATGGATTCTGTTCTCCACAGAGTTCAGAATACATCCCAGGGACTCACTGCTGATTGGCTTATTTCAACTAGGCATGTCACAGATTTCACTGTGAATATATTGAACTGCTGAATCTACTGTGTTTTAAGGTGACAATCAGATGTTAGCTGATAACAATCTATGCAGTTCATACCAAATGACTAGAATGTCTGCTAAATAGGTATGCATCAGGTATTTTCAAAACTGTGTTTCTGTGAAAATGCTACTGATTCTAACAGACTCACAGCCATTCATGTCTCCATTGATTATTTAGATGAGCACTGATTTTTTTAAAAAAACACACCACAAAAATGATTTGTGAAGAATTTAACTCTCTGTTTTCTGCTGACTGGAACAGCACAACCAAGTATGTGTGTGGTGGGTGCTATGGGGAGAAATATAACTCAGCCAGGCTATATGAGAATGTATATGTGCAAAAACCCAATTGTACTAAACTTTGCTGATAGGAAGGAATATGGTAAAGTAGCCTGCTGAACAGTCAGGGGCATATGTATGCAACACAGGTCCAACAGCAATCACTGAAAATTCCTCTCCTTCCCTGGCAGCCTGGCTCAGTTTAGTTTTAAACTGCAGGCTTCATCTTTGAAATCCATCTGATTTTGGAGGTGGAGCTTTAAGGGCAGAACCAGCAGTATTAAGCTAGACCTGGCCAGGCTGAGCCCACAGTTTGATGTTGGGTTCTTGCAGATTTAAACAGTGTGCTCCAAGAATCCAGTTTTATACTGCAGGCTCCACCTCTGAAGTCCACTTGAGTTTGGGGTGGAGTTTCAGAGGCAGAGCCAGCAGTCTAAAGCTGGACCTGGCCTGATCAAGCCCACAGTTCAACACCAGACTTGGCCTGGCTGGATCCAGCTTTAAACTGTGAGCTCTGCCTCCAAAGTCTACGTGAACTTAGGAGGTAGAGTCCAAAGTTTACAGCTGTACCTGGCAGGGCAGGGCAAAGTTTTTGGTAGAGTGAGGGTCAGTGGGCAGGCACCTTCTTCAGGAGATGCATAGAACATACCCTGGATGCCCCATCCTAGTTACACTTCTGTGAATAATCACAAATGGGTCAACAAGCAGCCAAACTGTCCATGGAAGTATCAGCTCCTTTTTCATGACTGGGAAACAGAACATGAGTTGAACTGATAGATGTTTGAGCATCCCTAATGTCAATAGGCAACCCCATAATATGTAGTGCTATTAAAATGTGCAGGTGACAGCTGTAAGGACTGTGAATCTAACAGTATCATACTGGTCTTTTTATGGATGAATCTGAGGCGATGGCAGACAAAAGCCAAAGTATGTGCTGTTTCTTGCCCACTCCCCCTTTTTGCATGATGAATATGGGAGTACTCTGCATTTTAAATGATTCACTGCTAATAGTAATAATGTACCTTTCCTCAATACTGATAAAACTCCAGTTGAAATACTGTGCTTTCTAACATCATATGTTAGTAAGCGTGGAGAACAGAGCTTATACAGGGGATCTAGAAAAACATACACAGAGGGGAACTGATCAGGTTGAACCTGGGCAAAAATTGGAATATGTTGCTAGTTTTGAAGCTGCTAACGGTGATGGAGAGGGAGAAGTCTGTTTGAATGGGAAACTGAGCAATAATTTTAACTTGGGGTCTCATGTATTCTTACCTCAGAGAGCACTTTAATAATAGGATCATCTATACCCTGTCCAACTTGAAGACCTAAGTAACATTGTAACTTCATCTGCCATTTCCTCTCCCACCCCACCCCACATATGCTCCACTCCTCCCACTCATCACAACCTGGTCCAGATCAAACAACAAGTGGGGGGCATGGAGCATTTTTTCCTGATTTATAGACTGCCCCTCCTGCAGGGCTCAGGGCAGTGAACAACAATAACAAAAATGGTACAAATAAGAACAATAGTAAAACCATAAACCACAAAAACAGCATAAAAACTTTAAAATGATACAAGATAAACATAGATGATGACACCCAAAACTTATATGTCCCAGGGAAGCCACTACTATCAGTGTTAATTCAATTCAGACCCGGCTGGCCAGATGTAAAAGCCTGGTGGAACAACTCCATTTTATGGAAACCATTCAAGTTCCACAGGGCCCTGATCTCCCTCGCCTGTGTGGCGTGATGGCCAGCCAGATGTCTTTTGGGCCAGGGACCAATTGGGCAAAATTTCCTTCGATAAACAGAGGGATCAAAAGGGGTAATATGGGGAGAGGCAGGAGGAAATGATGATTGATGAAGAAGAAGAGTTTAAATTTATATCCCCCCTTTCTCTCAAAGGGGCTTACAATCTCCTTTCCCTTCCCCCCTCACAACACATACCCTGTGAGGTAGGTGGGTCTGAGAGAGCTCAAAAGAACTGTGACTAGCCCAAGGTCACCCAGCCGGCATGTGTGGGAGTGCACAATTTGTTACAAGGTATTTATTTGGAACAGGGTATATACCTAGAAAGTGTGTGGAATTTCTTCATTGGAAGTTTTAAGTGCAGATTAGACCAAACTTTACTGTGATTGTTTTGAAGCTATTCTGACTCCTAGCAAAGCATTGGACTCTTTGATCCAGTTTATGTCTCCATGCAGTGCAATTTAGGAGTACTTTGAATAAAGTGTAAATGAAGGAGACTAGAAATGGAAATCTTCAAAGAATTGTTAGAAAAAAATATGCTCAAAAGATGCATTCCTTTTAAATTTTCAATTTGTGCATAAAAGTGCCATCATATGTTTTCATTACTTAAATGTGTATGAAATCTCAAATATAACACAAGAACATCAAATTGGCTTCAAAATAGTTGAACAGCTGATAATCCCCTCCCCCCCACTTTTTATTTGCCATAGTTTGATCTGTCAGGAGGAGCTGCTGCAGCACTGCTGAGATGCCCTCAGCCATGCCTGTGTGGAGCCACATTGCCCTCTGGCCAACAATCAGAGCAAACAGATTCTCTTCACTTCTGCCTCGCTGCATCTGTTCCAAGTGCTGCCATGCACAGTAAATTAGCAATCTTGAAAAAAGAAATGTGGAACAGGTGTTCAGGTCAACAGCTTCAATTTTAAAAATGTATTTTTGTAACTTCCTTGGATGTTTTCGCCTAGAACAAATATTAACCAGAATTGTGGTTTCTTTTAGTTTTAACTATCTAGTAGCACTTCAGTTCTAGGTTATCAGCACAAAACTTTGTGGATTCAGAAAATGTATCCAACCACATGCTTGTCTAAATGTTCACAGACAAGATCCAAATGATAAGAAAGAATATTTTATTGTCAAATTCAATGTTATATTATTTAAAGATGTTCTGAAATGCTAGTTAATTAATTATGACTCAATAGCAAAATGCACATTTGACCTGAACATTAAAAATAGATTACCATAAGATCTCACTCATCTTGAAATTCCTTGTACTGTGCAAAAGCAAAAGCTCTTTGCTAAATATTTTACTCACTGTAAAACTTTGAATTTTCACCTTTGGCTCTCTCCCAATTATTACTTTCGGCCATTTGAAGGCATTTCCTACAGCCAGGAGGCTCACGTAGAGGATCTTCAGAAAAAAAAAAAAAAAGATAAAAATAGAGGTGGGCCAGGTGCTCTTTTATCAAAAAAATATGGATAACTTGAGGTTTTTTGAAAGTTACATGAAGAAACTTAATAGCAGTTGTGTCAAAGAACAGAATAACAAGACCATTATTCTGAGCAAAACTTTAGCTCAATCTATATATATAAAAAACTAACCGTGACTTTGTTAGTAACGCCCAAACGCCTGGACAGATTGCTTCCAAATTTTGCCATGTCGTCCCTCCCCGTTGCGGGCAGGTAATCGGCTCTTCACCGGGCTCGCAGGTCACACCGGAGCCTGGTAAAAGGCATGTTTCCCCAAACCCTCAGCGTACCAATCAGGGGCCGCCATGCCGGGGAAGGGGTGTGCCTTGCCTGTCTTCACAGAGCCATGCGTGTGCACGCCACGTATGACACCGCCTGCTGCCACCCACAGGAAGAGGCAGGAGGAGCGTTCACAACCCTGCCACAGGAAACACACGGTAGCCCTCTACCCACCCCTCCCTTCCTTTCCACCCTCCTAGCTATAGCCACAGCTGAAAATTCCCCTGGGACCTGCAGCCAAGCTACAAGACCACTCACACAGGCGATGAAGCTGCTGGATCGTGGACCCTCTAGCCTGAAGGCTGTCCTAGCAGCAGCAAACCCGCCAGACGTCCCTCGGCGTGCTCCAGCCCCATCCCTAACGGCTACCCAGGGGAGCTCCTGCCACCCTTCTGATCCCCTACCACCAGTTACAGGGAGGCGTGGCGGGCTCCGCCATGAAGTAATTAATGAAGGTGTGAAGTGAATTGGTCTCTTGAATGCTTTCTTAGAGGTTTCCTATGCATAATATTTTTTTCGCAGTGCTAAGCACATTTTTTTGTCAGCTTAGTTGTTACTGTAACAGAAGTAATGAACGTATGTACTAACTATACATGGTAAAAGTACGAATTCCTTTACATAAAAAAGAAAATATTTGGTTTCCTATCTGAACACATGAGACAGTAAGAATCCACACTGGTCCCCCAAAAATCCAAACATTTGACATGATTCTTAAAGCTTGGATAGAAGTTTCCACACACCCCTGTCTAGGCAACAGGCATATTTTAGCCCACCCATGGAGACTAATAGACCTGGAGTGGTTCCAGGATGCTCTGTCGGAGACCCCACCCACTGGCATCACTCCCAATGACTTGATAGAGAGCTGGGATGCCAGACTCTCTGAAGCCATTGAGGCTGTTGCCCTAAGGCATCCTCTCTGCTTCCGCAGCAGACCAACACTTTGGTATACCGAGGAGCTGTAGCAGATGAAACGGGAACTGAGACGACTAGAGCGTGTGTGGTGGTGAACTCTTGATGAGGGGACAAGACACTTGTATTGAGTGTTTATGAGATCCTGTAAGGGAAATGTGAAGGAAGCGAAGAGGACGTATTTTTCTTCCTATATCGCGGCTGCTAGCTCGTGCGCTGCACAACTGTTCAAAGTAATTCGATTGCTTACGACCTCTGCAATGGGTCCAAAATTGAAAGAATTGGCACTGAGCTGGGAGCCAATTGCAAGCTACTTCACAGACAAAGTCCTGACCCTCCTCCAATCCCAAACCATGATAGTTGACTCAGTATATGAACAGGAGGCCCCCTGGCTGCCTTTGGGTCCGTGTTTGGACCACTTCAGCTTACTCAACCTGATAGATGTGGACAGGACACTGGCAGCTGTATGATCCACCACTTGTCCTTTTGACTTGTGCCCTTCCTGGTTGGTGAAAGCCAGCAGAGAGGAGCTTTGGAGTCACCTGTTGGAAATCATAAATAGCCCCCTTGAGCAAGGGGTTTTCCCAGGTTGGCTTAAAGAGGCAGTGGTCTGTCTGCTCCTGAAAAGGCTGCAATTAGATCCAGAGGATCCGGCCAATTACCGCCCGGTTTCGCACTTGTCATTCCTGGGCAAAGTAATTGAGTGAGCAGTGGCGGATCTGTTCCTGGATGAAGCACACCTATTGCATCCCTACCAGTCTGGCTTCCATGCTGGCCATGGGACTGAGACGATTCTGGTCACCGTTGTGGATGAACTCCGGCTTCACTTGGATAGAGGTGGTTTGGCACTGCTGGTGTTGTTAGACCTCACAAACGGTGATTCTCCGAGTAGTAAGGCATATCACAACCTTTTGGTCTGCACTGCTCCTCTCCACCGATATTACTCAGAGAGTTCCAGTGGATCAGCCTTGAGCTGGCTGACCTCGTTTCTCTGAGACTGGAGATTGTAGGTGACATTGGGGGGAGAGAACTCCAGGTACCAACCCATTGGTTGTGGGGTGATGCAGGGGGTGATCCTCTCTCTGATACTTTTCAACATCTACATATACTCCCTGGCAAGTTTGGTCCAGAGTTTTGGGCTGCGGTCATATACTGATGACACGCAGCTCATATTCATGATAGAGGGCAGCTCGTCCTTGACTCTCCAGCATTGTTTGGAAGCCATCACTGGTTGGTTTAGAGTGAGTTGACTGAGGTTAAATCCTACAAAGATGGAGGTCCTGTGGTTGGGTCAGGGAGAGTGACTGGTGGACTTTTGCCTGCCTTTGCTAGATGGTGAGACTCTACATTTGGCCTTGTCTGGGAGTGATACTGGACCCGGCACTATCGCTGGAGATCCAGGTCACTCAGATGGCTCGGACAGCATTTTATCGCCTGTGACAGGCATGGCATCTAACCCCGTATCTTTCCTGCTCTGACCTGGCCATGGTGATCCATGCAATGGTCACCTCCAGACTTGATTACTGTAACATGCTTTATGCTGACCTGCCTTTAGCTGTGATCTGGACACTTAAATTCATACAGCATGCAGCAGTCTTTCAGGTACATATTTCAGGTACATCTACTTGGGACCAGATAACACCGGTCCTGTACCAACTTCACTGGCTGCCTATTGAGTTCTAGGTCATGTTCAAGGTGTTGGTTTTAACCTTCAAGGCCATTAGTGGCCTTGGACCTACATATCTGAGGAACTGCATCTCCCTGTATTGCCCCATAAGGACCCTCGGCTCCTTGGAGGAGAACCTACTGGAGGTTCCTGGCCTGAAAGACATCCAGCTGCCCTCTACAATGGTCAAGGCTTTGACAGCCCTGGTCCCTATGTGGTGGAACAGGCTCCCTAGAGAGACCAGGACCCTGCAGGACCTACAAAGTTTCCATAGGGCCTGTAAAACAGACTTGTTCCAACAGGCATTTGGCCAGCACGGTTGATTGGTAGATCCCTGTAACATCTGTTATAATGTATACTGTTTTTATATTGCTATTTATTGTGTTTTTAAAGTTTTTTGAGTATTGTTCACTGCCCTGAGCCCTTCGGAGGAGGGTGGTCTAAAAGTCTGAAATATAAACAAACAAACAAACATTCAAGTAGACGTCAGAGTCCAACTTTCAAATCACATCATGGAATTCTCTGTGACTTTTAAAAATATCCCTGATTGTCCAGCCTTTCAGATTGCACTGCATAACATTACCTAGTCCATCCAATTGTTTATGTCATTTGTACTATCTCCCCAGATACGAATAATCACATGATTTTGCACACCTGTGACTGAATTTGACACACCTGGCTCTCTGTTCAAGTGCAGGATACTATAACAGTACTTGGAAATACTGATTGCTTCTCCTGTTCTTACTTCTTATGTACTTTACTGGAAAACACCCTTTGATAGCTTCACTTCGTTTTGTGTTTTTGTCTTCTCCTTGGTGTCATACACTGATTCAGCTCTTATTTTTTCTGTGGGTCCACTAAGACATTGGTCTTTTCCATCACAGTCTGATCTGGTTGATTAGACTCATTACTGTGCACAGCTGTCCATAGTCATCATTCTAGATTACTGCCTTTAACTCAAGGTCAATATTGCTCAAAATCAGATTGTTATTCTACTGTGCATTTCAATGCAATCTCTTGAACTTTACCCTTGCAGGTGCAAAAATTGCTATATGTGCAATAAAGTTCCAATGTCTACCTATGTATGTTTTAATAATTATTTATTTCAGAAAAGGTGACTTATTTAACATAATTTATACCTGACTGTTGTACAGGAACTTTATAAAATATTTGGTTTATTTGTCTTTAGAATATAGAAACACACACATATAATCTCTCCCACCCTTATAATTGCCTAATATTGGGGCAAGATCTGAAGTGGCAGTAGATACACTTCCATAGCAGAAAGTTTAGGATACATTGCTGGATCATAGACATACATAGCTGCCTTTTGCTGAATCAGATGATTCAGTATCAGATGATTCAACATTGTTGACTCTGACTGACGGTGATTCTCCAGGGTTCTTAGATTGTGCTGTTGAGGTCTTTTTTCATCTAGTGTGGTGCAAGAGGAACTCGTTGCCACTGTGTGGATTCTGATTTGATTAACACAAAGCACTCAAAGCCAATACTTCGAATTAAAAATATTTTTGTTTATTGTAAGGCAATCTCTCCTCAACAAACAAAATGGCATTGACAATAAGAATAAAGGGTCAGCTGAAATAAGGTGAATAGCATCAAAATAAAATAACAACATTAAAATAATCCATGATAATAATGTAGCCTTTGTTTCAAAAGAAGCAAGCAAATTAAAAATTACCTAAGGTACAAGCAAGCTAGCATGGTGGCATCACCAGAATAATAAAGTGGGGGAGAAAAAAAATTGTTAGTATGAATATTGGACAACAATTATAGGATGTTTTGCCCCTATGTGCAACATTTTACATTGTGCTACATTGAACTGCATTTGCCATTTCTTAGCCCACTCACCTAATTTATAAAAGTCCGCTTGGAGCTCTTCACAATCTTTTGCAGTTCTTACCATCCTACATAATTTGGTATCATCCGCAAACTTTGCCACTATGCTACCCACCCCTACTTCCAGGTCATTTATGAATAGGTTAAAGAGCACCAGTCCCAAAACGGATCCTTGGGGGACACCACTCCATACATCTCTCCATTGTGAGAACTTCCCATTTACATCCACCCTTGGCTTCCTGTTTCTCAACCAGTTTTTAATCCATAGGAGGACTTCCCCTTTTATTTCTTGATTGCTGAGTTTTCTCAATAGTTTTGGTGAGGAACTCTGTCAAAAGCCTTTTGGAAATCCAAGTACACAATGCCCACTGGTTCCCCCTTATCTACATGCCCACTATGTCAATGTCCTCCTTCAAAACTCTGTACTCCAACTCCCCCATTTTAGATTGAAGGCTTTTACTATTAGCATAGAGACACCTGTATACCCTATCTCTGACCCTCACCTGGGATTTATGTGTTTTGCCCTCTAGTCCTTTGTAGACACTATCACTTATCACATGCACATTGCTATGTTCCACACTTGTAAGTGGTTGATTTAGAAAATCCTCCCTCTCTGCCTGCATCGCTATAGATATTGTATTCCAAACTGAAGTCACCTCAGCTCCTGTCGGCTTTTCCCCAGGGATCAATTTAAAAGCTGTTCTGCCACCTTTTTAATGTTGAGAGCCAGCAGCCTGGTTCCTTTTTGGTTAAGATGAAGCCCGTCCCTTTTGTACAGACCTGCCTTGTCCCAAAAGGTTCCCTAGTTCCTAACAAATCTGAAACCCTCTGCCTTTAATAATTCACCTTCTCTCATCCAATGCATTGAGACTCCTGTATCTCTGCTTGTTTAGTTTCACTCTAAGCCTAGCGATGGGAACAGGTAGCATTCTCAGAGAAATCATCACCTTGAAGTGCTTGGACTCTCAGAACCTGTTACTCTGAAGTACTTGGCTTCTCCAGAACCCTCCCCTCCCGGCTACATTTCTCAATGTTGTTGGTGCCAATGTGGACCACAACTGCTGATTCCACCCCAGCACTGTCTAAAAGCCTATCTAGACGAAGCATGACATCCGCAACCTTCACACCAGGCAGGCAAGTCACCATGCAGTCATCATGCCTCTCACAAACCCAACTCTCTACATTCTTAATTATCGAATTGCCTACAGCGGCGGTGGTTTAGGAGGTTAAGAGCTCGTGTATCTAATCTGGAGGAACCGGGTTTGATTCCCAACTCTGCCGCTTGAGCTGTGGAGGCTTATCTGAGGAATTCAGATTAGCCTGTACACTCCCACACACGCTTGGGTGACCTTGGGCTAGTCACAGCTTCTTGGAGCTCTCTCAGCCCCACCTACCTCACAGGGTGTTTGGTAAGGAGATTGTAAGCCCCTTTGAGTCTCCTGCAGGAGAGAAAGGGGGGATATAAATCCAAACTCTTCTTCTTCTACTGCGAGGAGCTCCTCATCTCCCTGAGGGGTATCCTCAGTGTGAGAGGATAGCTGATCACCAGCTAAGGAAGGGGTCCCATCTAAGGGAGCATCTTCCACCACCTCAGGCTGGCACCCTCCATTCCCCATACCCTCATTCTCCATGACATCTGAAGAGATGTCACCTTGGGAGTGGGACCTGGCTGTTAGGTCCCTGAAAGCCTTGTCTGTTACTCTCTCTGCCTCTCTCAGCTTCTCCAGGTCTGCCATTTTGGCTTCAAGAGAATGCACACGTTGACTGAGTTCCAGGAGCTCATTGAAGCAAGGGCACACCCACGACTTCTGTCCTAGTGGTAGATAGTCATACATGTGACACTCAGTGCAAAACACTGGAACGCCCCTACACCCCTGCTGGCTTCACGCCTTCATATCTAATTCTGCTTAGATATTCAAATATTAAACTTTTAAAGAGTGCCTTCCCCTAGAGTTTTCTGTACGTTCTATTGTCCCTCATGATATGTCCTTATTAAGTAAAACACCTGTGTCCACCGTTAGGCATGCGCCGCTGCTTCCACAGACTGAGCAGCACAGCTAATAGCAAGCCCCACCTCCCAGGAAACCCCATCTCTCAGAAGTCTGGGGGAAGAACACGGCTAGGACAAGGAGACAAAAGATAACCCCTGTTAATCCCTGTTAAAAACACACTGTTAAAAAGATGTGGCTTTGAGAAAAGCCCTCCAAAAAGAAAACCATAGCTCACTCAGCCCTTTCTGTCTTAATCCTCTTCTCCACTCCTATCCTCTCTGCTGCTTCCACAGACTGAGCAACATAGCTAATAGCAATCCCCACCTCTCAGGAAGCCCCACCTCTCAGAAGCCTGGAGGAAGCACACGGCTAGGACAAGGAGACAAAAGATAACCCCTGTTAACCCCTGTTAAAACACACACTGTTAAAAAGATGTGGCTTTGAAAAAAGCCTTCCAAAAAGAAAACCAGATGTCACTCAGCCCTTTCTGTCCCAGTCCTCTTCTCCACTGCTATTCCTCTCTGCTGCTTCCACAGACTGAGCAACACAGCTCCCCCCACCTCTCAGATGATCCTTCAGAATTCCATCTGGAATTTTTCAAATTTAGTAAATACAAATCTTGCCCAAATCCAAATCCAAAACCTTTATTAGGCATAAAACCAGTGCCAAGAATTTCAAATACAATAAAAAGATCATTATTGCTCAACTTGCAGTACACAGAGTAAAAATATAGCAACAGCTTCTGAGATTTCAACATTAGAATTATTTAGAAGCTTAGCCATTTTTATCTTGCCCATTTTTTACGTTTCCTGATTTATGTGTGGGATTGAATATGAAACTTTGCTTCATCAATACAGGATAGTTGCTAAATTACATAACATAACTGTTAGTGCTTGTACTGTTAGTGCTTGTATTGCCATTGAGAATGTCACTGTCCTTATCTTGTATCCTGTAGGGTTTGCCACAGATCCTATCTCTTGGATTGTATGGCCTTTTAACTCCACTGTTCATGACTTTTTCTCCTCTGTATGTTTTCATGCACTTTGATGGAGTGAGCAGTATCCACAAAAACTTCTCTACAACAAATCTACTAGCCTTAAGATGCCACAAGGTATCATTTTGTTCAAAATTTAACATAACGGATTTAACTAAAATAAATGAATTTTTTCTCATCGAGCGGAAGAGTCATTGGCATCTGTGATTTCTACCACACTGAATGTGAGCTACATTTCAATTTCAGCTATTTCTCTTGAATATCCTTCAATTAATTTTCTTCCATACTCTCATGTTTAATCCTTTTTGACACCAATAGTTGGATGGTGCTAGGTTTGATTGGACTACCATATCTATTAATCCAATTTCTTTCCTGCCTAAGGGAGCCATTAGGTTTAATGAGGCAGTCATCATCATATACTTCAGTCACACTGGCAATTGGCTTTCTGATAATTGGATTAGTAGAATACCTGGGGTTGGAGGATTCACTCTTGCTTTGCATATTTATACAGGGACTGTTTTGTTCTGATGGACAGTCAGCATAAAGCATAATTTTGTGTACCCAAATATTCCAGATATTTAAGTAGGTCATTCAAAGTCTGTGAAATATTTATCTAAAGTTATGAGGATCTACACTGGGTCAGTATTGGAAAGGGAAACCACCAAGGAAGACTACAGAGGAAGGCAACACCAAACCACCTCTAACTCAGTTGCTTTGAATCCTGGGGTTGGCCCATGTCAGCTGTGGTTTGATGGCAAACAAGGTTATGTGGGTAGCAAAATCCATTCAGTTAGCTAATCTATGTATATCCAGAGAGGCTTTTTGAGAATGTGCAAATGCTAAGGATAAAAGGAAAAGCATTCTTAGTTGTTCTTAATGGCAGTGTCTTTATACATCTGCAAATTCAAAGCCAGTATTCAAAGCAATGCAAGATGTCTTCATTCCCATCCATTAAAATATTTATTAGATTGAAATGTATCAAAGACTAGTGGATTTATATCCAAACTAGTATTTTTATTAATAGTCATTTATTAAACCCAAGTTTGTCCAGACATAAATGAATCTGTTTAAAACAAGTGAAAAATTTATAGTCACTGTTTGGTGTTTAAACATGGGACATCAAAATTAGATATCCCTTATGACCCATTGCTGTGAAAAACTCAACTTTTAGTACAAGTGAATAATTTGCCTTGCTACTGCTGTGGCTTGACCCAGCTTTACCAAGTAGTGCATTAGCAGCTCTTGTTGCCATCGAATTCTGTTGTGTAAGTACAGTTGCATCACACAGCCAGAACCATCATTGTCTGACACTTAAATGGCCCACAGAGTTTGGCAGAAGCATGCACTGGTTCCACTTAGTCAAAAGTAGAAATGTCAGAGCTTGCTTAATAAACAGTCCAGTCAAGCAGCTTAAGTGACCTCCTCACTAAGGCCTTTTCTGTACAAGTTGTTTTACAACTTATCTTGCTGCCAAATTATATCATTTTTTCCTTTTAATTCTGTATACATTCTGGAAACATTTCCTTTCATGTTTCCTCCATTTTTTCCCTGAGCACTTTTACCACATTTTTTTCTATCCATTTCACGGTCAGTTTCCCTTGGGCATGCAATCGTGTTGAAATTGTCTTTACTTATCTGCCCCACCAAACACCTGCCCCCCACCATACCCCCTTGTTATCACTCAACGTTCTCTTCAGCCACTTTCCCCTCTCCCTCATGCTTCATTTTCAAAATTTTTTTTTTTAAATTCTCTTTGCCATATTGTATTTGCAATTAGGCTTGGTTGATACCCCAGAAATTTGGTAAAATTTGGATTCAGATTTATTCAAACATAAAATTATCTGTATGCCCAAATAAGACAAATAATATATTCAGATATACCCGAATATTCAGGTATACATGAAAAATTCGGGTCCATCAGGTTTTTTTTGTAATTTTGGTGGGTTTTGCATTTTGGCCCTCAGGGTGTGCATTTTTAAAGCTAGTGGCACCAAAATGTTGGGGTATCATTGAGACACTGTCCTGATGAACCTACCCAAGTTTGGTGAAGTTTGGTTCTTGGGTGCCAAGGTTATGGACCTCCAAAGGGGGTGCCCCATCCCCCATTGTTTCCAATGGAAGCTAACAGGAGATGGGGGCTACCATTTGAGAGTCCATAACATTGATGCTTCAAACCAAACTTCACCAAACTCAGGTGGTATCATCGGGACAGTCTCTGTATAATACCCTGAAATTTCTGTGCAACTAGCTTTAAAAATGCACCCCTGACAGGCACCCCAAGAAATCTGCCCAATTCCTCTGCTCTGCAGTGCCTTGGCTCCATTGTAGGCAATGGGGAATTTCTGAGAGTGTAAGCAGACTGTACATTTTTGAAGATAGAGGAATCAGACTTTCAAGGTGGCTCCAGGAGACTCTCCTGGTAATAGCATCCAGACTTGGTGAACTTTGCTTCTGGGGGTTCAATTTTATGGCTGCCCAAAAGGCTTATTCTGTTTCCCCACTCCTGCACGTGAAGCCTGCTGGCTGAGTTCTCTCAGAACTCTCTCAACCTGCCATAAAAATTATTATAAAATAATTTTATATTATAAATTATATAATAATTATTAGCAGAATAAAATTATTAGCAGAATAAAAAACAAAGTAAATCAGTAGTGCATAAGAAAACAAAAGCCATAATTGCAACACTGGACTATGGAAAGCAGTTGAATAAGGCTATCTCAAATAATAAATTGAAATCTCTGTACTGGTGCCAGCAGTCTTAGAGATGAAATATCTAAAACAGCATCCATACTTATGCTGATCAACAGTTCTCAATGAACCTGAAGTATTTCTGTGTTTCAAGATTAATTCTGATAGGGTTGTTTGGGGGGAAAAACGGTTGGAGGCTCAGGCCCAGCTAATCTGACATGCAGCAGCATGAAAGAATTTAAAGCAAATAGGCTGTCACTATTCTGCACCATGTCTTGTGCCCCTAAGTAGAAATGAAATATGTTCCAGTACATAATGACTGAATAAACACATTTTAAAAATTCTGATGGGATGGGTGGGAAGTATATGACTTGTAACATCACTAATGGCCAACTTCACTACATTACACTGGGGAGCCAGGGTTGAATAAAATATGTTTAGCCTGGGTCTGAACTGCCAGCATCTACCCTTTGATTAAAAATAAAAACCATTGTATCATGACATTCAGTTTCCTGAAATCTACAACCCTGATGAAATATCATTTTATAGAGTGATACACTACATTACATTCCAAACATAATGGGTTATGCCTAGTTTTTTCCTATGTAAATACGTGTTGTAAATGATTGTTTGCATGCAGCTTGATATCCTTTTATGAAATATTATAGAGAAATACATAAAATACAAAAACTGCAAAATGTATTGCCTATGCAAGGTGAGATGTTAGACTCCCTAATGAAAAAGTGCTGAATCATTACCTAAGAGCTGACATAATTTCAAAAATCATAACTTCCACAATTCTTTGCCTACGGTTTACTAGGAAAGACCAATCACTTGAGGAATCACACTCCTTTGCCAGTTCAAAGGAATGGCGTCTATGATATACAACTTTAAATCATGCAGCAAATCACTGTTTTGGTGTTGGGTTGATTGGACAGAATAAAGTATTCAAATGTATTAGCTATTTCTAATTAAGGCTGTTTATAAATAACTTTCTAGTTATACTATAAAGACAAAACAGATTTATTCTGTATCTGCTTCCATGGTGTAGTGTTTGCTTTATCAAATACAGGAAGCACTATCCTCAATTACTTCATCAGATGCATGAAATGTTGTCTTCAAGAGAACAATTAATGTAACTGATGATGTGGGCTCTAGGCTTCTAAAGTGCATGTGACAATAACAATGGTAAGCAGAGATGCAGTCTTCACAATCCATAGAAGGCAGTGAGTTTAAAATGATTCTGCTTGGAATCATACTGTGAATTTATTCGTTTTGAAGTTGCTACATGACTACTATGCCTTTGCTACAACAGATTAACATAACTACAACAGCTAACATTATGAATTATATTTATTCAAGAAAATAGACCTGTATATATAAAAACCCAGATGTGGCCATACCCTATCTATAATCAGCTTTAATTACAATAATGCTTTGTCTTACAGTAGGAAATAAAGAAAGCAACATTACAAATGCTGTCGCACTGCTAATTGGACTCCATTAAAACTCAATATATACAGTGAGGGATATGTTACTTGCAATAGATAAAATGAGTCATACCAGAGCATGAGAGGATGGATCAACACTACAATATCTTCCAGTTTAAGAACTGTCCTTTTGTTACGTATTTTGTTACATATTTCCCCTCTCGTCAGGAGCAGAAATACATTATTCCAAACATCATTAAAACCAGATCTTTATTCAGACTCAGTATGGATTACTGTGACCTAACATTCTCGTCATTTTTAATTATGCATATGATGCAAAGATGCACAGGCTGCTTTTTTGCACTGTTTATCAATAAGCACATGAGCTGAACAGAAAAAAGATGCAAAGGGCTTGAGCATGGTCCAGATGTGGAAGTTAGTTTAGAAATTCTCTTAGAAGAAATGGAACTCTGCATTCAAAGACATTCTAAAACAATAAATGTACAAACTTAGGAAATCTGCTCATCCACATATGGTTCACATTTTCAGAATAGACTGCAGCTATCATAATGAAATTAATTAATGCTACAAAAACAGGGTGCACACAAGTGAGGAATAGTTCACTAGAGGACCTACCTGTATTGATAAAATCCTCACAGAACTGGAGGAATCCATTAAGTAGGAGCGGCTAGTGGGGGAAGGGACAGCCTCCTGGCAGGGCTGCCTCCTTCCCTGCCTCGCGAGCTCTGGAGGCTCGCGAGGCTTCTCTACATCAAGGAGACGCGACTGGGCAGCCTATGTAAGGCCAAGCCCGGCTGTTTACCTCCCCCATTCCTCTACTGCATTTTGTTTAGTTTAGTGATAAGGTCCAGGAGGGTCATCAACTACTTCACTCAAGCAGCAATAGATTCTTTGTTTTCATTTGCTTTCAATATGGATGGGAGTGCCAGTTTTTGATTTAACAAATGTTGGGTCTTTTCTTTGAGACTAGGGGCAGTGGCAGGGCAGATAGATCAGAACAGAACCTGGCACAGTGCATCAGCAGCAAGCTAAAACCTGGCAGACTATGAGTGAGATTTGGTAAAAATTACGGCTAGACTCTGATAAAATGACCTGGAATTTACTAGACCTCTGTCTAGACCTCTGTCCCAGTCACCTGACAAAACTAGAGATAACAAATATCACTCAAAATGTTTTGACTCAAACTCTTTGCTTCTCCCATAGAACACTAAAAAATATTTGATGGCTTTTGTGCATTTTTACAGGATACTTGCAAAATGTGTATGTGCAGAGATGCACAACAAATGCCTGCTTCCCATCACTTACCCTTCCCTACAGGATCTTGATCTTCCTATGTGTGTTGGGGGTGGGGGCAGCAACCTACAGCAACAGAGGACTCTTAAAACAGAGTATAAGAAGGGAAGGCATGGGAGAAGTTACAGTTTTTCATCTTATATAGCATCTGGGGATTTAAAGATGTCACACAGGTCTCTCTATGTTGTAACTTGACAATTGTACTTTTTCAGGGATTCAAGATCTGTTTCCTATAGTAATACCTTTTACCAGCTGTGTAAAGTATGCCATACTTGGTCAGTAGAAGTTATTATTACTGGAAAGTAAGAATTTGCTTGCTGCTGTGAATTCATATGCAGATACTTAAAGTCCCTGCCCCAAGCTATAGCAACTGATTTAATGAGGAACCAAGAATGAAGAATATAAATATGCAGCAAGCAAAGGTGTGGTGAAAACTGCATAAGTACAAGAAGAAAGGCTGAGGGAAAATGAACTAGAAATAAAAGCCATGAATATACTAGCCTGGTCTCTTATCAGCAATGTGTATTGTTTAATTAACTTACTCTTTGTGTGATAGCCTCCCCCACCCCAAACTGATGGCAGCATTATAACATGGTGTCATGAATCATGCCAGTGAGTAAGTGGCTTTTTAGGGAATGATATTTATGCCTCTGGTGTGCAAAGTGTTATTTTCAGAAGCAAGTACTTCTGGAAATGAAACATGTGACCACTTTCAGGCGCTTGTAAAAGCGTTGCAGAAATATATTGGCCTTGTTTGTAGGCTGGCTAAGGAAGCTCCAAAGAATCTAGTTAAAATATAGCAGCAACATGTTCCTTTTAGCTTTATAGAAACAACACTCTTTTGTTTATTCAGGCTGTGTAGCTGCTAGATATGTGCATTTATTCATCTATTGTTTCAAATAAAACAGTTGCACATAACATGTCCAGATATGTATAATATTACTGCTGTCTGGCACATAATCTAGGTATATAGTCAGTGGGAATTTATTTTGTAACACATATTGAATAGTGTTGTATGATTAGTAAAAATAAATGAATAAAACAACCATTAGAGAAAAGAACACATTGTCATAAGTGTCTACACAATCCTTTTTGATTCTGTAGGTGAAAACGTAAAATTTGTTTTCCCTGAAACAGCCTAGCAGCGAGTATTTGGAAAGAGGCAAAATAACTTCTTTTTACACTATATTACTCACCATTACCATGAATAACAAGGAGAATGTGGAAGCCTAGATCTCTGGATGCACAGGTTCTGGGAGACCCTTCAGAAAACTCAGAGGCCTGGGGGCTGAATGTTCATTCGAGCTTCCCCTTCTGCACCTATATCAAAGGTACCTATCAGGAACTTGACATGTGCCAGTAAATAGTCCAGCAGAAGAAATGGAACAGGGATAGGGAGGATGATATCACACAATTCTCGCTAATAAGTGGAACTGATCTAACCATACGAATCTGATGATCTAGGAAATGGGTCCCCAAAATCATGTTCATGGGCACCATGGCACCCAATACTTTTCCCGGTGCTACCAAGTGCTTTTATGAAGTGGGCAAGGCCAAATGGCACTTTTGCCCAAAAGGTCTTCCAATTGGACAGTGGAGATCTGATTTGTGTAAATTTTTGTAAATGTTGTTTTGGAGATAGCTGACACCACAACCTGAGAATCTTTACTGAATGACTAAAGATAAACTGAGTATATCCGAGGTAATATTTTAAACAATATATTCATTTTTATTATCCTTATGTTAAACACAGCTTACTCTGAAATGTTGAAGAATTGCAATTAGAGTTATGCATAACCTCGTTTCCTGACATTTTTGTGGTTGGCTCTACTGACAGAATAATTAACACAGCAAAAATGACTGTACTGTAGATAAAGGTTTATTCAGGAACTTATATACTTGATAGTAAAGAAGAGAGACTTTGGCCTTTTCCACACAAATAGTTTAGAATATCTTTAGAACGGTTTTTATCCCCATTTTACCACGATGTTTATCCACACTTTCAACAAGCATTTTTTTGATGATCCATTGATTGTTGCTTGTTGAATTGTTGCTTCATATAATTTCAGGTTTACTCATGAGTGAATTGATCTGCACTTAAGAGAAAACTGCAGGAAGAAAATCTGTTGGCACCTAGCCCTTCTGCTGCATGGGGGGCCAAAAGTGATACCCTGCTACATGCAAAAGGAAAGTTTACTTTTTAAAAACAATCTTAATATGTAGGCCTGTCTTTACATTGTATAGATCTTCCTCCAGGTTGTCATATTTCAGATGCCCTAAATTTCATGGGATTCTGTAGGTAGATGGGCACCATCACATGATCACTGGGCCTAATACAAAATGGCTGCCATAGAGTACTGGTTCTAGTCACAAAATGTTGGGTGACTACATTAGAAGCATTCTCAAGTAATGGAGGCAGCTGCTTCTGAATGGAAGCATCCTGATTATATTCTGTGTTCATTTGAAGTACTTCTTGTTCCAATAAGGAAAAAGAAAGCCAAGGGTGACTATTTGCTTTGAGGATAATGTGCTTTGTGGAAAAAGCAAATGGATGGGATAAGGCCAACTGGTAACATGTTGGAGACTGCTGTCTTAGCTGATTAATTACCTTTTTATCTGATTATCTCTGGTGGTTTTAATATACTTCTTCCAATAATATATTGTTTTCACTTGATATCTTTTTCATTTACTTTAGATGTGAGCCCATTTAGTAAGCAACATATTGCAAACTGTATGCATTTATTCAGTTTTCACAGAAAAAGAAAGAAAAAGATGAAAGATGTTGTAAGTTTAAAAAAACTGATTGGGTAGGTAGGCAGATTTTAAAAAGAAAATTTAATGATAGATTTTGTCCCTCTCTTCAGACTTACAGAATGGTGTCAACTCTGACTATAACCAGCTCCTTTGTTTGCAGTGTCCCACAATGCTCAGACATAGCCTAGAGGTGGATAATATTGGAAATCCAGATACTAAATTTAAATTTGCTTTTGACAATATGACAATATGACTGTACTGATGACAAAGTGTCCTGTACTTTTCAAATCTGTCTTTCTTTGCTGTGCAGTCCAGATTATAATGCTATTTTTGCTGCTATCTTATCCTATTTTATGTAGCATACTTGAATGCTGACTGTTTCAGTTCACAAGTTCTTTTGCTGGTCATAAACAGGAAGCCTTAACTGTTTGCCAAACTATTCAAACATGTGTAAACCTACATGTTTCCATTTCATAGGATTACATTGGATCTCCAAATTATTAGAGAAAATTTTTGCAGCATCCTTCCCTATCATAAGAACATAAGAACATAAGAACAAGCCAGCTGGATCAGACCAAAATCCATCTAGTCCAGCTCTCTGCTACTCGCAGTGGCCCACCAGGGTATCAACGCACCTGCTATCACTGCCAATTTTAAAACATAGCTTTTAAAATCTTATGTAAACTGATACTTGGTACTAATTCCAGAGCATGTGGATATGCACATGGGACTGCTCCACATTGAGATGTGTGTCTATTTCTGACCTTGATCTCCCTCAAGGTTTGTGACAGTGTACTCAGCAAAATCAAGACAAGGTGCCAGAAAAACTTCATTTAGCCAGAAGGCACTTTCCAGCATGATAATGCAGAAGAAGCATGGATAGGTCTCCTGGAAAGTAATCAAACCACTCCATTCCATACTCAAAAATGCAGGCAATAACATGCCCTTAACACAGCACAGAAAGATCTAGTTGAAAATCTTATTATTTCCCCAGAAACACGCATCAGCCCACACCCAGTCCTTTGTCTATTCTCCAGACTAGCAAATGGCCAGTTCATTCCAGTCACTTATCCCAGTCTTTAAGACATCACTTTTGCATCTATAATGTTGTTGCCTGACAGTTACGATCAAATCGGCCAGCAAGGTTCAAGCTTTTTGGCTCTGACACCATCCTGATCTTGAAGCTCATCTCCCAACATTTTTTTCAGTATAAACGTAGCCTTCTTCCTCCCACAAAAAACCTAGAATTTTGCAGCAGTTTTCAGATAATCCACCTTATGTGCTTTCTGTCCCACAACACAAGAAAGCCGCAGAGATGTTGAACTAGTGTTGGTCTCTGTCCCACTCTTCTTTCTTCACTTTCCTTCCATCCTAAGCCCTTCAGGACTTTCTCACCATGTTGGCATAGAGGCCCATAGCCAGGCAGGTGGGGGATATTTTATGTCCTACCAGTTGGGTCTTGGTATCATAAACAGTCCAGACAAAGATGGAGACCTATTTTAATTCATGGACCTTGATGCTAAGTGGGGATTGCCTGACACATGCTTTCTCCCTCTCAAATCAGGTATGCATAGCAGTAGACAATGTCTTCCCTGAAGGCTCAGCAATTCAGATCTGGATAACATTGCAGCCTTGAGTAGGCACACCAATCCTTGACCTCACAAAGATTTTCCACATCACAAGTCCATCTACTAACCAGCTATATTATCATAATCCTTTCCCCCAAATGTTAATCTTAAACTTAATGTCCAGCTATTAAAGAACTATCAACCTTTGGGAGTTTCTTTGTTCAACATGTCTCTGGGTGCATGCCATTTCATATAGGGGCGCGGGGCACTGGCTGGGTCCCCGTGCCTGGCCTCTCCTGTGGCACGCTACCTAGTCAGTGTCTCGGGTAGCTCCCCTCAAGTAAGTGAATTGAATTCTCACTCGCCGGCTGACCTGATTGACATGGTTGTGAAGGCTAGCTCTGGCTGAGTACAGATGCTGAGCTGGCCCATTGCTACTCTTGCCTGTGTTGTCTTGACCCACTGAGCCCCCATGGCCTCCCTGCATACTGACTCCTGCCCTCCCCAGGCCCTGGTGAGGACAGGAACCAGCCTGCAGGGAGGCTGGGGGAGGGGCTTGGCAGCAGGTGGCCCATGTGGGTGCCACAGCAGCAGGACCAGGAGCCAGTCTGCCACTGTAGCACCTGTGTGAGCTGCCCTCGAGCCCTGCCTCCCAAGCACTGCCCTCCCCTGGCCTTTCTGCTGGCTCCCATAAGTGGGGCATGGGAAGGGGGTGCGGGGAGCTTGGCATGCCCCTGGGTGCCATTTAGGCCCAGTATGCCACTGTCCTAATATCGTCAATGTAGCACAAACCTAATTAGGAGTTGAGCACTTCCAGGTTTTAATCCAGTCAAGTATTTTTCCACAGCACTGTTCTTGCCTGGAAATTGAACTCTACTTTGTTTCTGAAAAATAGCCCTTCCTCTCATAGCTAGAGGGTTAACTTTTCCTGTACGTAGACCCCTAGAAATACTTGGCTGTTTATACTTGGATATCCTCTTTGTGCCTATGATCAGTGCTGACCACTGTCTCTTGTTCTTGTTATGGCCCTGATCACCCACACACACACACACACACATATATTATTGCAATATACTTTCTTTAAAATCATGTTGGCAGAAGCCAGTTGTCACAACACCTCTCTGTGTAGGTAGCAACATGTCCACTTGACAGCAAGCCAAAGGTCAAAAGTTTGCTTTAACAAAATCTAATCAATAGGATGAGTTACTCCTGCATTACCTGGAGGTCTCATTTTGTTTAAGGGCATGCTTGATTACCACACCTTGCAAAGATACTGTCAAGACAAAGCAATATGGAAAGCCACCTTAGTATCAGATGCTGCATTTCCCTATCTCTTCTGGAAACCAGGTCAGCAACAGATGGTTGCTTCTCTGCATTTTCCCCACCCATTGTTATGACTTTCCTAAACCACTCACCTTATCCCGATCTAATGTCTCAGTCAAATCTGAATAACTTGGGCAGTGACTCTAAAGAGTTAATCTGAATGGAAGCCTTACAGTGTCTCCTCGTTTAGCTTAACAATGCAATTTAGCCCCATTGTCCCGGACTTAGCAATAGATGAGCTGATTAATTAGCTCTGCACCCCAAACCCAGCACAGATGTGAAACCTAGTGCAATTGGTTCCTTTTCCCGCCAAGAGAACGATCTACCTTATAAAAACCTAGTTCACCTGCAACACCTTGCTCATTACTAGCCTATGCCTCCCTTGGTCTGGTCAGTGTGAGACACGATATGGTCTTTTACTGGGTTTCTGTGCTGGCGTGGAATCCCTGACTTCTACTGCTTTGTGTGCTCCTTAAGATCGTTAGGTAACGTATCACCCTGCTGCTTCCCAATTCCCTCTCTATCCTCCCACCTACTGTTCCAACCTTTCTATATACTAGGAACTTGTATGTATGTGCTCTTATGCCTTGCTGTATGTATGCTTTTAAACCAAATTTATATAAATATTTTGAAACTCAATTTGGACTCTTGCATTACTCTGCGGAACGCTCCTTGCCAATCCCTTCCCCATATACATAGTCTAAAATATCCCCTCCTAGCTGCCTCTCGCACTGCCAAGTTGAGTGCTCATTCCCCTTCGCTGTTTTAAACCATATGTGTGCTGTTACACTCTTAGCAGCTGGTGGAGATTCCCTTTTAATAAATTTATAACCCCTGTAAGGCTAGGTAACATTTTCTTTGGACCTCTTATTTTCACAAATGGTAAATACTGCCCTCCTCTTAATGTCCTCTTAGGCTGATTCCCCACGGTCAATTAATCGCGTGATATCCAAAATATCAAGGATTCTGGAAGAACTCCCCACTGATTGAGTGACTAACAAGGCTTCATCCAGGTTCTGTTGTTCATTCACCCCCTTATCCCATGTCTTTGCAGAACCTGGTTGCAAGTACAACTTTTTCTGCAAACACATCTCTGATCCAGTTTGGAGGGGAGGATCGGGGGTCCAATCTGGGTTCCGAATTCCCGCCGTTGAGCATGACGCAAATGTCTTCTAACCAATCACCATGATGCGCGTGCAGCCTCCACTAGGCTTTGCTTTTGCTTTTGGTCTCGGTGTGTGAGGAAATGCTAGCCAGTAAACCGTTTGAATGGGAGGACAGTAAAACAATTAGCTGATTAAACGGTAAATGGTTTAATGCTCACTCTCACAAACAAGTAAACTTCAATTTATTTGCAAGTGACTGGGAAAACTTCAGTCGGCAATGGACTGAAGGATGTTCTCATGTTCTCAATGCAGCCAAGGATGTGACTACTGCTTTTGGTAAGGAAAAAATAGCCTCATCCTCCGGACATGGCATGTTTCTAACTCAGGAGAGATAGCCATTGCGATCGCGTGGTAGTGGGGAATGTTATATTTCCTGAATGTGAGATAGGCCTAGGTGTCTTCAGGGAAATATGCTGCAGTGCGGAGGTTGAAACCTCATTGAAAAGGTGCAGTTTATTTTCAAACTTGCTTTGATCTAGTTTGAATTTCCCTGTGTGGATTCGACCTTATATTCCCTTCTGTATTTCACATTCTATATATATTAGGCATCTCATGTGTTTGCAGTTTGCCTGTGTATTTTGCATTATTTTGAATTCTTAATAAATTGTAAACCTTCTCCTTAGTTCTGGTTGTTGTGCAGATTTCTGAGGGGGGCTCTTTATAAATTGACATAGACCCCACTAGGCCTATTGCATTGCAAGGTCTATTCCCCACTAATTCCTCAAAATAAAAGTGAACATACCAGTCTAATTTGGATAACAACCATTTTGTACATACTTGCATGCTTTTATTTTCCCCCGTTTATTTATCCCTTTCTCTACTTAGGTGTTAGATTTACTGTGTTTATGTGCGAGCAAGCCACATCTCTCTGAACAACTCCTGCCTTTCTTGTTCTGTTTTCCCAAATAAATATTTCAATTTGATTCTATTTTATGTTTGATTTATTACCATAACAAAGTGTTGCTACTGAATTCTGCACATGAGTTTACAAGAGGCAGTGGTTGAAAATTAGTTTGCCCCAGAATACACATGCCTGTTCTTAACAAATAAGAGGGACACTGCAAACATTGGAGGTCACACATATTGGCCATTTGGGTAACAGTACATGTTGTAAAGCTGTCAGAGTTGTCATTTTCAATCTGAACAGCTTGCCACAGTGACCATTTTTTGTGTAAAAAAAACAGCTCTGGTACATTTTCACACTCTTACTATTTCTTGTGTCATGGCAGAACAGACAGAATCAGATCTATCCAAAAGAAATAATCAATTTAAGTATAAAGATGGAGAACTGCCATTACATTATTGATTACAGTGCTTTTCCACAGAAGCCACCAACCCCTACCCCTCATATACCACTTCCTTCCTTTAGAAGGGGAAGATATGGAATTATATCCCATGCTTCTTTTCTGTAAGGCATCTTAAGGTGGCTTACAAACTCCTTTTCCCTCCCTCTCCCCACAACAGCCACCTTGTAAGGTCAGTGGGGCTGAGAGAGTTCTGAACGAACAGTGACTAGCCCAAGGTCACCCAGTAGGCATCATGTTTAGGAGTGGGGAATCAAACCTGGTTCTCCAGATTAGAGTCCACCTGCTGTTAACCACTATGCCACACTGGCTCTCAATTTAGATGGATTTCCCCTATTTAGATGGATTCCACCCCCACCCCCTAAAAAGTTAATGGGGTAATCCATCTAAATAATGACTTCAGCAAGCTTCAGAGATTGACTGCAAAATTCAAAGCAGCAAAAACTGGCATTGCAGAATTATTTAGGGTTGCATTCGACTAATTTAATTTTTATATTTTGGCAGTCCTGTCTGAGATTTTAAATTGTGACCTTTTAGGATTTTTTTTTTAAAGATTGTTTTATCTACATTGTCAACCACCTTAAGTTCTGCAAGGCGGCTAAGAAATCTTTTAAATGAATAGAATTTGTGGCTACTGTGCATGTAATTTTTTTTGCAACATGAGTTTCAACAATGGTCATTGAAATTATTTAACCAGGTGCTCAGCTTGTGCCTGCTCAATGGAGTTGAACAAGGTTGGTTCACTGATTGCTCTTGTTCAAGTCAAAGGTATCTAATTTTATGTTGGAATAAGAACAGTTATATTAGGAATCTATCTTTATTAATTGTCCAATATTTAGAATACCAAAACCAAAGAGAAATTCTGCTTTGACATATATGTAAAAAAGAAAGGAAACCACAAATGTAGTCTTTTATGAAATATAAGCTATATAATATGAATTAACTGTTACTAGACTCAAAGTTGTTGTTGAACACTGCATGGCATGGGAATAATACTCTTTTATTACAGACTTCATAATTTTCCTAGAAAGAGAACATTATAATATAATTAATTTATTATACTTCAGCTTACTACTATTGAGGTATGAACCAAAACCCACTGAAGTAGGTTAAAAGGCTTGTAAAGTTAACTGGCAGTAGATCAACCTCAACTGGAATTTTATCAATGTACCAAAGGAAAATTTAGTGTGTGCTTCTCTAAGCTTGTAAAAGTGTCAATAATTTGCAGTGGCATGATCATGCATTGAGTCTTCAAGACAGTGCAGTTCATACCCCCTGACATTCCAATGGGGGCTGGTCTGCTGAGAAAAAAATCATTAAAATTTCAGAACTGGGCTTTAGAGGGGAGGGGTTTTCACCACAGTTGCTTATTTTCAGACAAAATATTACTGGATTAGGGTTTAAATCTTTCCGGGGGCGGGGTCCATCCCCACCCTGGACTTCCCCACCTCCTGCCAAGGGTCCAGACTTAATGGCCCTGGAAATGAAGAGGGCTGTTGGAGGGCCCCCGGGGAAGAGGGGGACAAAGAAAGCCGCTTGCCCAATAAGGCGGGACTTGCTGGGAGGTCCCAGCTGATGGGGAGGATCAGCTGCCATGGCAGACCTTCTGGCAGCTCGGAGGCTGGGGGGGAGGGCCAGCCACCAGGACCCACTGGAGGAGCTCCAGTCGCCTGCCGCATCTCTGCCGGGGGAGCAGGTGGCAACGCAGGTGGCCTGGCTGTGGCCAGAGGATCGCCAGAGCCAGGAACCAACTCTCCCAATCTGCTCTGGCTCCAACCTGGTGAAGTGCAGCCACTTCCCAATCGGGTTGGGTGACAGGGGTGTGCTTAGCCCTACACTCTAGGGGAGGGGGTCAGAGTCACGTACTCAAGGGCGAGGCCAGAGGCAATGTGGGAAGGAAGTGAGGTGATAAAAGGGGGAGGAAAGAGAAAAGGGGGAAGTTGTTCAGAGCGGAATGGTAGGAAGGACAGAGTAGGGAGAGAGGGGAATAGGGGAGTGGAAGGTGGAATTAGGAAACGAGGAGAGTTGGCAGGGCAGCGGAGAAAGGACAGGAAGGGATGGAAATGAGCCTAAAGTGAAGTTTTTGAGTCCCCTCTCAGGTACTGACTGGCAGCCTCCTGAAGAGTCTGTCATAAAACTCTTATTAAGAGGGGAAGTAACCCCAGGAGGAGCTCCCCCTTAGCTAATTGTTATTGGTTTGCGTGAAAAGGAAACGTACACCTAGGAGAGGCGCCCCCTTCACCAGCCTGTGGCTCAATTGCCTGGCAGGCATACACCACTTCCCTGAGACCGAGAATGAGGCTGGAGATACCAACCCCCTGGGAAGGGGAAGGAGGGGTGGCATCAGGGCCCAGCATGGGGGACCCTACAGGGGGAACTGGACAAAATCCATGTGGTTCTGGAGTTTTGGACATTATTTCCTAAGGGAAATTATTTCCTAAGGGAAATGTATAAGATGGTCTGTGATAGCTGTTTAGAAAAAATGATGGCACCAAATTTCAGAGGCGTATGACAGTCAAACAGTGCCCAGAGGCAAAATCCCCTCTGGGTTCCCCCCATGCGTAAGCACTCATGAGTAAGCACTGCTTACTTGCAGCCACTATTCCCAGCCCAGCGGCCGGGGCTCCAGTTTCTCTCTTCTCTTCCTGGGGAGCTCGGTATTAGATTGCTATATACTGACACATAAGAGACACGCACACCACATGGTGTGCAATCACACCACAAAGTCCATGAGCTGCAAACAGGAGACAAGGAGGAAAAGCAAGCAAGCAAAACCCTGCAGGGCTCACAGCAGCAGCAGCAGCAGCTGCGTGTAGAGCGCAATAGGCCTTTTGCAGGTGGGGAGGCACAAAATACACATTGCACATTCATCCAGTATATACCACTGCAACCCAATTTGGGTGGGAAAAGTCCTTTCTCCCCCCTTCTGTCTCCTCCCTGCTCCCCTTTTAACTTTTAGCCCAGAGGGCACCTGGTGGGATTCTAGCCAGGTTCAATTCCTGATTTATGCAGTAGTAAACCGGTTGTTAAAATGGTGCTTGTAAACACCCAGTTGTTAAATTATTTAAATCCCACCACTGCCCGTAAGCACACGCACACATAAAAAACCCAGCCAGGAGCGGGGGGGGGGGGTTCCCCACCTTCTCCCACTGCCCCAAATTCTTGCTGTGGCTCCCAACAGAATTAGACATCCCCCAACTGTCCTATAGAAGAGTCAAGAATTCACTTGCCAGCTCCTTGGGACTGCAAAATCCACCCTTTCCCCACAAAAGTGACTGTGAAATGCTTCCCACATTTCCCGTTTACCACCCCCCTGCCACTCTCCTGAAAGAAAGGGGATGCAAAGGCACCTCTCTGTCTTTTGTTCATCTTGTACTCGCACTCACTTATGATTTAGAAAAGCTCCCCAGTGACCCACCCACCTGCTGGCAACCTCAGAGTCATTTGCCCATTTTCCCCAGATTAGCTTCCATCCCCTGGGCTGGAGGTCAGGATGGATCTGCTCCTGCTATTTTCCTTATTCTCCCCCTGCATCTTTTTTCTTCTTCACGCCGCCCCTCTGTTTCATAAGGGAGGGCGAGGAGGAGGTGCGCTTGCTTCCCTTTATCCATCTCTTTAACTTTCATCCTCAGCTACAAGAGGAAACCCAAGCTTCCCTCTCCTCTGCATTTGGCATTGTGGTTCTCCTAAAGGGTTAACAATAAGATCGGAACCAACTGCTTCCTCACCACCCTAATTCTCTTTATTTATTTTTTTCTCCATCTCTCAAGGAGTCCTGACGAATATGGTCCAGAACAGTGGGCACAAGTGAGCATGCGCCCATAGAGTCAGGGCTGGGGAGAGGGGAATCTGCTGCTGCAGCTGCCGCCTGGGTGGCTGTTCTTCCTCCAGCCCAGCTGCGCCTTGCTGGATCACAGGGGCCTCTGCAGACACCAGAGAAGTATCCTCAAGGTACATCGGGATCCTCACTGATCTTATGGCAGTACTGAAGAAATAATAAATGACAACCTGCAAGGAGGCTGGGGGTGGGGCTTGACGGTGGGCAGCCCAGGCAGGTGCTGAGGCTGCCTGCCACCAAGCTCCACCCCCCCACCTCCCTGCAAGCCGTCTCTGCAGGCAAGGGGTGGTGCTCCATGACATGCAGCCTGGAGTGCACACAGTTTGGTCACCTACATATTAGCAGTAGGGTACCGCTAGTTGGGACATGGGGTAACCCATGTTCCCCGGTCCCCCCCCCCGCATGCGCCTGCAGGCATGCGCCCTGCATTAGCGGTGCGCCACTGCCAAATTTGCACAAAATACAGTCTTCCACGTAATCTAAAGGCTCCTTTATTTTCAGGCATTTTGAACAAAGGAGCTTTACAGACCCCAAAATTTCTGTACAGGTGCACTTCCCTTTACTGATTCCTAAAATGGTGATCAAGCAGCATCCTAGCAGGAGAGCTTTGAATGGCCACGATACTTAAAAGGACTTGTCTGCCTTTCCTCTTCTCTTACAGTGACTGACAATAAATTTTTCTTAGTTTTCAACTGAAAACCCAGTATTTGCCATCCTTCCTAGTAATAATCTTTTTATTTCTTTTCACAAAGTGACAGTGGCCTCCTTCATAAAACAATCCTTGTCCCTTCTTGTAGCTCTGCAATTATTTCCTCTGAAGGATTTTTAGGAGAGCTGAAGTAGCTATTTTTTCACTAAATGGCACCAAATGGAATTTCTAAATTTCATGCAAATTGGGCCAAAGGGCAAAATTTTATGAGCCTCTGAACAAGGTGCCCCAACTTTCTATTTTCCTAGCTATATAAGCTGCAAAGAATAAAATGGTTCTATCTCCCTCAAAGAAAGGTGGGAGAGAGAACCCCAGTTCTTTATGGCTTATTTCCAAAGTTGATTGGCTGTAAGCTCTCTGCATGCTTGCCTTGCAAGGATCCAAGGAAATACCATTCCTAAGGAAGTCAGTAGAAACAGAGAAAAGCAAGAGCATATTCTGTAGCCAGGTAGCATTCCACAAAGATGAAAAACAACATGGATTGCCTTGAGAAGGAGTTTTTATTACCCAAGAATATGATACCAGGGGTAGGGAACCTGCGGCTCTCCAGATGTTCAGGAACTACAATTCCCATCAGCCCCTGCCAGCATGGCCAATTGGCCATGCTGACAGGGGCTGATGGGAATTGTAGTTCCTGAACATCTGGAGAGCCGCAGGTTCCCTACCCCTGCCCAAGAATCTCAAATTTTGCCACTGTTCCAGAAAATCATGGAGATGGCCTAAATCAGCAATTTCCATGTATATCTTTGACTCAGGAATTTCATCCCTACATCCCTACACTTTAAGTAATCAAGGCAATACACACACTAAGCCACCTCGAAATATTATGGAACAATTTCCAATGTCTAAATAAAGGCTACAATGATAAATCAAGCACTAACATTGTTTCTTCGGAAGAAAGAATACATACCATTTTTAGCTTGACATTCAAGGGCTTATATGAAGAACTTCTGTTAGCCCTAAGGGGCATGCATTGAGTAACTCCTTATATACACTACAAAAACTGTAGTCATAAAAATGTACTACACTGTAACATAAAAAATGTACTTGCCATTTTCACTTTACAGATATTTATTGGCCATTTTTATCCCCAGCTATTGCTTGCAGTGGAATGGGCTTCTGTCTGGTTTCTGGGATAGCATACGGACACAAATTTTGCTCAAAATATTCAAGAGCACTATTTTAAGGGTAGCAGTTTAGCAGATAAATACTGAACTTTGCCTTTGAAGGGAAAATGACACAACCTTTTTTTTCTTTTCTCCAATAAGACAACCATTTAATTGCTTTAAGAAAGAAGATGGGTGAGGTATAGATAAATATTTCTTTAACATTTCAGGTTTTTTGCTGGCATCTTTTTCAGGACAGAGAGAGATCTGCAGGTTGGCAAGCAGGAAAACACCTCTTCCCCACACCTTATGCACATAAATTCACAACCTTTTCTTTTAACCTAAAGGATTCACAATGATTTTAAATATAGTTCACTGAAACACTGTTTCACTTTTCTCCATCCTAATGAAATACTAAAGGTTTATAGGAGAAACATTAATTCAAGTTTTATGGAGATGCTTAGGAAGCATTCTCTTCAGCAGTATGCGCATTAGCAGAAGCATGAGATTTATAGCATATTTCAAATGAGAAATGTAGGCACCAATTAGTCTGTCTCCCTGGCTTCACCCTGCCATCTTTTGTATGCATGCAGCCTATGGTTGCCAGTTAAGACAAATAGTCAATAACATATGAAACTGCCTTGCATACTGAGTCAGTAGGGCAGATCCTATACCTATCTTATTGGAGTAAAGCTTATTACTTGTTTGCTTAAATATTTGCATCCACCCTTGCTTTCAGCTCAAGTTTAATTCTTCCTCCAGTCTAACAAGACTCCCTCCAACTCAGGTGGCTCTTGTGTTGAAGGAAGAACCACTTAAGTTGTAGAAAGCCAACTTAGATGGTGGTTGGATCCACCCCAGAGTTTGGTCCAGCTCATTCACTGTAGTGTACTAGAAATAGAAGAAGTTCTTTAAAAGTCTCACAAACTGATCTTTCAGCTGGGAATGCCAGCAAGTGAACCTGCCCTTTTATGTATGTAAAGCTCTGCCATTGTCCCACAGGCTTTTTCCTGGGTGGTTCCCTCTATTATAAACAACAATTTAATTACAGTTGGCATGTTTGGAATTCAGACCTGACAGCTGTTTTTAAAATCAATCTTCTAAAGAACCAGACAGCAAGACTGGCTGGTCAGACCACTATCGGTTGAAGGGCTGTGGGGTTGTGCTGGCTAACCTACAGGAGCTTGTGCACTTCCCCAGAAGAGACAGAGCTGGAACACCTATGGGAGGGTTGGCAGCAGCTGCATGATTCCCCAACTAAGTGGACAATGTAGACTGTATCCACATTGCTGTAACTGCCCCCTGGGCAGGGTCTCAGGTTATTGGAACTGCTGTCGCTTCTACAACCTGAATCTTCAGGTGTTCTGTGACCAGCAAGGCTTCTTCATAGACCTTATGATCAAGTTCCTGGACAGTGTCTATAATGTGCAGATATATTTGGCATCTGGCCTCAATTGCCTGTTGGTCAAGTGGACAGAGGGTAAAAGATAGCTGTTGGGTCAGTAGTTAGGGAAGGGGGGCTGGGGCAGCTGGCAGGGTTCCTCAGTCTTAATGGATGTCCTTCCATTCTAGGTGACTGCAGATACCCCCTACTTCCTTATTTGCTGATACTATATCCCGAGAAGACCCACCAGACAGCTTAGCCTACAACCAAGTCTGATATCAGACATGTATGATCGTTGAGCTGGCATTTGCATTGCCTCCACCATATGAGAGACTGCTGGGCAATGCAGCCCTTGGCAATTGCTAAAGTCTTCAGTGTCTGTGCTATGCTCCACAGTATGACCAACCACAAACAGTTGCCTCCATTTTTTGTTGGGGTTTTAGTACAGGGTCCCTGGGTCAGAGCAGGAAGAGCAGAGTCAGAGGAGGCAATCGCAAAGCAGGATGTCAAGGGCACATTGAGTGCAGGAGTAGCTCCTTCAAGGGAATAAATTCAGGAATGGTGTGATAATGAGAGGAGCAACTTTGTTCCCCTTGATTTCCTGTCCAAAGGGGAACCCAGTTACTACCTGAGCTGCCTGTCCAGTATACAGCCAACAGTTAGGGCCCCCTCCCACTGTTCTATCTGCAGCCCACTCCCTGTGCATGATGGTCTTCTTATGAATTGGGAGGGGCAATAGTACTACTGAGCCAACAGCCATCCTTTACCCTCTGTCAACTTGGCCAACCCGCAGTTGAGGATCCACTGGCAGCTGGGCTTGGGTGTGGAAGGCAGCTTTACTAGTGGTGCACGTGGCCACATGGGAAGGGAGAGGGGGAATAGTCCCTTGCTCACCTGTCAGTGTATGTCAGAGTGTGCTCAACCCTTTGGGTTCTGGCTGAGATGGACTTACCTGTTAGGGTTAATAACTGGGAGAGGTCAGCACAGAGCATGGACTTTGCTCTCCCTAATGGGTGTTCATGCAAAATGCTCACCCAGTAGTGCTGAGTGATATCATTGTGCTTGTCCCATCACTAAGGTGCCTTGCTGCTTGTTCTAAATCCACACAGCAGGGAGCTGTCAGACAGCATTTTGTGCCACATGCCCAAACTTCTGAGTTATGGGGCATCCAGGCTGGAGTTTTTGTAGGGCTGAGAGCGTGGCAATTGCTTCCTGGGGTGGAGGCTTGACTTGTACAGGGGAGGGAGACAATTGGTTGCACATTTAGTTGTCATCTCAGGCAGTTTCAGGCTCATGACCATGGGTGCAACTGTGAGGAGGGTTTTAAAATGATCTAAAATGGCCGCCTATGGGCTGAACCACCATTTTCAGTGGTGCAACACTGTACTTGTCAAAGGGGATATTCTCAGACCAAAAGGCTTAAGTATCCACCTAACACCAACCATGCTCCCTGAACAATCCACATTTACGCTGTGCAATACCATGTACCGGCATGCTGCTGCTACAGATCTTCAGCAAAGCCCAAAAGCAGTGAATGGTGCTGGTGGACTGCCCTGGCATAACTGGCCCTTACACTGGCGTATCTTCAGCATACACTGGTGTAGGGGTCAATCCTCTACATGTTCCCTATCATGTCTCTCCTTAGAATTGACTGTTATTTGGATACAACTTGGGAAATTTCTTAGGATCATTACACAAAATTTATGTATCAAAAAGAATTTTGCTAAGTTACTTTTTAGCTATATTGCAATAGTCCTGTACAACTTATAATACATAATGTTCAACATAGACTGCCAGCAGGGATGCTAGATCCAAATTGGGAAATTCCTGGAGATTTGGGGTAGGGGGTTTTGGGGACAGGATTGACCTCAGCAGAGTATAATGTAATTCAGGCTACTGTACTGATCTCTGTTGTCTGGAGATCAGTTGTGATTCCAGATCTCCCACCCTCACTTGGAGGTTGGAAACTCCAGCTGCCATCCATGCACTGTGACTTGAAAATCCTTTACTTGGGTGGACTGCAAAAACTGAAGGCTTAGTAAGACTCTGGTGGATTGTTCACTTACTTCTTTGGTGTGGCTGGATATTTTGCTGTGGGATTTTCTCCGCAGTTCTCTATTTAAAAAGGAGCCTCCCCTTGTGTGGCTTCCTCCTTCCTATTGGCATTTTGTCTGCTTGTTGCTTCCTGCTCTTATCTTCTGGGAGGTTGCAAAACCCAGAAGAAGAGTTATGCTTTTTAATGGGCTGATTTGTTTTGCAGGGGAAAGGAAGCTTCTAGGAAAGGTTGTGTTTTGCCAGCATTTGAAAACCATGCAGCTTTTCTAATCTGCAGTGTGGTGGCTTTGAGAAAGGCTAAAAATGTGTAAATGAAAGTTTGCAGTAAAGGGAAGGTAAGCTCACTGCAAGGCAGAATGCAAGTGTATAAATGGCCTCTAAAGGGCTGCATTTGACTTAATGTGAGTCACAAATGGTGCAGCATCAAACATGATTCAGGCTATATTTTTCTCCAGATCAGTTGTACATAGGGCCAGCATTGCATTCACTTTCATATGAAGATTATACATCGGGGGCATGGGGGTGTGTGTGTGTGTTCTTTACTTTTTCTTGAAGTATTCATTGGAAGATAAAAATGGCCATGGTCTTGCCAACTCCTTTTTTAATATAACCTACAGTTAAAATTTGCTAATAGATTTTTTCTAAACCCTGAAGTGGCATGGCTAAATGAGGGCATATAAACCTTAAAAATATCCCCAGAGAGACATTGACCTCCTTCAGGATAAATATCATCTGCCAAGAAAAGTGTCTTGGAACTCACATGCTATTAGGACTGGCAGACTATAAATACCAAACTGCTCAAGGCAAATGTTTTGATAGCTGGTAGCCAAAAGCATTTTGTAGGTCAGACTTGCAAACGACAAAACTTGGAGTTATAGTTTATCTATTACGACGAGTGAGGTGGAAGCTAGATTTTCCCATTCTGTCTAAGTAAAATGAAATACCATTAAGAATCTACAAAATATATCTGCCTCAACTTAAAAACCTATAAGATTTTTAGCTCAATAGATAGAATTCTAGTTGTTATTTAGAGCAAATGCAAGAGTTTTATGCACTGCAATCTGACTGTATTCTTTCTTAAGGACATGGGTGCTCCAATCCACACACACACCAAAGTTTATTGCCCATAAGACCTTTCTAGTTTCCATCACAGGAGAAGAAAGTCTGAACATGTTAAAACATGTATACCTTAACATGTTTAATAATCAGAAAATTTGTAATTCACATGTTTATACAGCCTGTAAAAACTCTAATATGGTTGCTTTGCAAAGTAGGAAGAAAAATACTGTATATACTCTCATATAAGTCGAATTTTTCAGCACATTTTTTGTGCTGAAAAAACCCCCTCGACTTATATGGAAGTCAGGTGTATTTTTAAAAATATTTTAGGGTTTTAACTTTGTTGGCCACCAGGGGGTGCAGTTTTTAGTCTAGCAGCACCAAAATTTCAAGAATTTTTCATGAGACTCTCCTGATGATACCACCCAAGTTTGGTAAGGTTTGGTTCAGGGGGTCCAAAGTTATGGACCCCCAAAGGGGGTGCCCCCTCCCCCATTGTTTCCAATGGGAGATAAATAGTAGATGGGGCTACATTTTGAGGGTCCATAACTTTGGACCCCTTAAACCAAACTTCACCAAACCTAGGTGGATCATCAGGATAATTTCTTGCCAGCCAGGTTTGGTGATGTTTAGGAGGTCCAAAGTTATGGACCCCCAAAGGGGGTGCCCCACCCCCATTGTTTCCAATGGGAGATAAATAGTAGATGGGGCGACATTTTGAAAGTCCATAACTTTGGACCCCCTGAACCAAACTTCACCAAACCTGGATGGTATCATCAGGAGGGTCTCCTAAAGATACTCTGAAATGTTGGTACTGCTAACATAAAAATTCCTCCCATGACCAAAAATCCAGTTTTGAAGGATTTAACTCTTGTGTTTTAGCTTGGTTGCTGGTTGAGCTAAGGTTTTTGTACTTTTAAAGTTATTGTTGAGACCATATTGTTTTTGTTCACCCTCTTTTCCACTTAACAGAGCTAGTTTACTGTTTTTCTTTGAAATAAATGTTCAAAAACATTTAACCTACTGATGCCTCAATTAATGCAATGTTATTGGTATCTATTTTTGTTTTTGAAATTTACCAGTAGCTGCTGCATTTCCCACCCTCGACTTATACGCGAGTCAATAAGTTTTCCCAGTTTTTTGTGGTAAAATTAGGTGCCTCAACTTATATGCGGGTCGACTTATACACTAGTTTATATGGTATCCTCCAAAGGATAATATTCATCCTACATCCAAAATCACAATCCAGGCACTTGTGAGAAGGCTGCCGGGTCGCAAGGTGAAGGAAAGCACTTTGTACACACTTTAAGAACTATTATTGTTTGCGGAGATTTTCACCTCATACTAGAAAATATGAAAACAGGAAGCCATAAAAAGTTGGAAAATATATTCTATTTCTAAATTCTAATTCACTCATCTGCTCTTTTAGACATGATTCCTAATACTATTTAATACTTTATTTTTATATGGATTAAAAAAAACAAATAGAGGAAGAATACTTGCATTGTTGTAATACATATAATAATGGATCTAAAATACCACATTTTGGATACGGTTCATATTCCTGGTAGAATGGTTAGTGTCATATTAGAATCTGGAACCAGGTTCATATTCAGACTCCACTGGGTAATTTAGTTGGGACCCTTGGGCCTATCATTTTTTCAGCAGAATCTACCTTACGATGTTCTTGCAAGGATCAACTGGGAAAGAAAAACCTCTGGTAGGACAGAAAACTCTTTGCAGAAGAAAAGAACATTAATATTCTATCACGAAAGCTTTATGTAACCATATTTCCAACCACATCAGCTGAACAGATGTTCTTATGAAGAAGCTGTCTGCACATTTGGGGTTCCATGTATGTTTGTCTTTTTGCATGTAGGATACACCTGGACTGGGAATCCCTAAATACTGGGTGGAGTTACCCCAAATGGTGAGAATCTGTCCCTTTTAGAGTGGGGAAATTAGCACGATCAGACTGTTGGCTTAGCAAAAGGTCGGGCAAGCTTGAGATCTTGATTTCCTATTACAAAAGTCAGCTTTTGCAAGAAATCTTCAGGAGAGTGAGATAAAGTTTAACAATGTTATTACCAGTAAAGGAAAAATAATAAACATACAAGCACACAATAATCAAAGCAGCAGGATATACACATAGTCCTAGGATATAAGCAGAGTTGGGAGGGGAGAGATTTGAAATAGATGAAGGGAACTGGGGGGTTCTTAGGAGTAATTCTGTACCAGATCCTGAAGTGGCTTTGGGTATGTGAAGCAGAGTCCAGTGACCTGCACTGGGCTCCAAGGAAGCAAGGTAGAAAGCAGATGGCATAAAGCAGCAACTGAACCGAAAGGCAGACTCATAAATACTGGATAAGGGGCTATTTTAGGGAGAAATGGGCCATCTGGTGATGCTAAGAGAGCCTTAATCTTCATGGACAAAGGAGAGTCTGGCTTTTTGGGGGAAAGATAAGAGAGAGACATAAAACTTAAGTACTGAGATATTAGTACTTCGCTTAAGTGGCTAAACTGGGGGTGCCCCAAAAGGTAGCTAGTTACATTACAGCTGTAAAACAAAGACAATGTAGGATGTTGTGGGTTTTTCAGATTGTATGGCTGTGTTCCAGTAGTATTTTCTTCTGATGTTTCACTTGCATCTGTGGCTGGCATCTTCTGAAGATGCCAGCCACAGATGCAGGCGAATCTTCAGGAGAAAATACTACTGGGACATGGCCACACAACCTGGAAAACCCACAACATTCAAGTGATTCTGACCGTGAAAGCCTTTGGCAGTACAATGACAATATAAATAAGGTGGTCTTTAGAGAAAGATTAGTTAGAGGAAGAACTTAAGTCTGTGCAATTCTGACAGAAACACTTGGGGCAAGGAAACACTTGGGGCAAATATATTAGCAAGTCCTTTGTCTTTGCAGGATAGTCTTTGCAGGATAGTCTCAGGATAGTCCAGAGCTGGAGATGGGAATGTTTTCCAATGCAGAGGCATTTATTCTCTTAATCCCTTTAGGAAGGGTGTGAGGCAGTAATTTTGCAAAGCAATTATGGGAAAGGGCAAGTCAAGATAAGATTTTACTGGCTGTCTGGGTACACTAGCCAATGCAGATAATGGGCTCCCCATTTTGGAATGGAACTGCTAGACATCCCAAGGGTTGGCAGGATGGGTAGAGTCACTGTTGTCTTAAAACAGAATCATCATCCCCCCATCATGGGTCAGTCTGGTAACACTGTGGTATTCAGGGAACATTTTTGGACACTGGTCATTTCCACATAGCAGAAATAAAACGTCTTGATATTTTAAAAATTGTTTTGGGTAAGAAGTTCATACAGTTCTCTCCTCCAAAATGTCCAGAACATTTTATTTTCCTCAACCTGTTTTTTTTTTAAATGGCTAAACTAGCATTTTTTCTCATTCAGTCTAGGCTGAAAACATTTCCTGCCTGCTGAGTGAACAGAAGCAGTCAGGAAATGCTTTATTTCTCGTGTTTCCTTTCCCCAGCTCTTGCTTTTATTACTTTGTTGCAGTTGCACCTGCCATTTTGTGTGCTGCAGTAGAGATTCTCTGTGAAGGTTTCCAATAGAGGTTTCCTCTGCTTGCAATTCACTCGATGGCCATTTCACTGTAAAAAGTAGATTGATGAAGTTTGTTTTGCCTAGGGATCCTGCATACTTGTCATTCCCTCCCTTTTTTGTTTTGAGGGCGGATGTTAGCAAAGCTATGTTTTGAGGGAGGATGTTAGCAAAGCAATTAGAGAAGTTGCAATATGAGCACATTTGTATCATCATAGCTTTGCAGAAACTCCCCTCAAAAGAAAAAGAAAAAAACATGTGTGGGATTACTAGGCAAAACAAACATTGTTCATCTACTTTTTACATGGAAATCACATGCGGATGAGCTGCAAGCAGAGGAAATCTCCTTGGAAAACCTTCAGCAAATATGGGAGGCAAGAGAATCTCTGCAGCAGCACTCAACATGTGCGCAACTCTGAAATTGACCAGAGTTCTGTTGGCCAGCAGGTGGGAGAAAATAACTGTTTTGGCTGTCAACACTTGTATTCTCCATTCTGTGGGAACACAACAACCCAAAACAGATCATTTTAAAATGTCTATAGGACATTTTATTTCTGCTGTGTGGGAAGGACACCTCAGAAGGGGCACAAAATGCATTGTGGGAAATAGTGGTAGTGGTCAAAGGCCTAATGTATGATAATTGAATTAGTTTGCAAAAACCAAGCCTTACATGATGTAATGAGAAGTTAACCTAAAATGGTTCTTTTTTTATGCTGAGATTATGACTCATTTAAGATGCTGATTAAAATTATGTTTTGTTGAAGGCTTTCATGGCGGGATTCAACAGGTTGTGGTGGGTTTTCCATGCTGTGTGGCCGTGGTCTGGTGGATCTTGTTCGTAACTACCAATCTTATGTTCGTAACTACCAATCTTGTTCGTAACTACCAATCTCCAATGTTCGTGGCTACCAATCTTGAACTTTTTGATCTGAGATTGCAAATGCCTTAACAGACCAGGTGATCGGGAGCAACAGCCGCAGAAGGCTGTTCCTTTCACATCCTGCATGTGAGCTCCCAAAGGCACCTGGTGGGCCACTGCGAGTAGCAGAGAGCTGGACTAGATGGACTCTGGTCTGATCCAGCCGGCGTGTTCTTATGTTCTTATGTTCTTCTTATGTAACATTTCACCTGCATCTGTGTCCAGTGTGTAACAGACTTCCCTCTGTGATACACCTCTAAAGATGCCAGCCACAGATGCAGGCAAAACATTAGGAACAAGATCCACCAGACCATGGCCACACAGCCCGGAAAACCCACCACAACCAGCAAAATTATGTTTGTTTTGTACAGCCAGTTTGTAATTTGTATCAGTTTTATCACAACTTGGCATGTCTCATTAGTTTTTCTTTCTTTCTTCTGGATATTTGATATATTTCTCTCTTATTGAATTACAACTCATACACATTTCAGTCCATCCCCACATCTAAAAAATGTCCCCAGCTCTAAGGCACATTGCTAAAGAAAAAATCATAATCCTCCAGAATACAGCCCTTCCAATTGCACTATTTGATCATTGATAGTTTAAATACATACATAAACTCAAATTCATTTCTAGAACAGCTCTCCTAAAATTAGCTGAGTAACTCAGAACAGCTATTTTGGATCACTTTGTTTTACTGTACAGAACTTTAACAGTGGCTCTTACCAGTGTTCAGAATAAATCTCTTCTCCACATAAAATAATTATTTCTGAGGAAATTGCCTTGGAACTTTACCCTTATCAACACATTACAGAAAGCTAACTGTTGCCTTAGTTGTTTGACAAATTGATCAAGTAAATCTTGCCTTGCTGTGCCTTTTTGGAATCTATAAAAGATAATGGACAGAAAAAATGGACAAGATGTTAGATTTCATTTAACTTCTGGTTTATTGCCTGCTTCACAAGTGGATGTAAATAAAAACCCATTCTCCAAGCTATCATATTTCTCATAAAATGGTCACAATCTGCTGATGCAGGAGCTACACTCTCCCATTGCTTGCATCCTTATTTTACTGAATGCTAAAGATCAGTATGTCAAGCTAGCATTATATCAGCAAGTGTAAATGAATTACTTTGAAAGGATTTCAAAGTGGTCAGGATGCAATAGCAACAAAGATGCTGTTCTGTTTTATGCATGCGTGAAGAGGAAGACATGGGAAATTAGAGGCAGGAGGAGAACAGAGGTCCATTAAACGTGCTTCCTCTGCCCCACACAAATACTATGTGCCAAAGTATGCTACATCATACTAGCTGGTAGGCTGTAGCAAACCCTAACCCTTCTCCCTTCATAGCTGTAAGGTAGAGGAGCCAGAATGGCTGCTGTTGTGTTGTATGAATGCATGATGAGGCACATGTTGGAAATGATTAGGTTTGCTTACAGAAAGCATCCTTCTTTTAGAATTCTATTTTGAGCAGAGGTTGGTTTTAGTTATGTAGAAAACATACTGGACAGTAAGAACATAAGAACAGTAAAATTCAGAACCATTATATGGAGCCCACTGTTAAAAATTACCCTATGAAATAGGAAAAAAAGTTAATCATATGTTTATTCTGGGTCTCTATCTCATCATGTTTCTGGAAGTTTAGTAGCAGAAGTGTGAATAATTGCCACATACCAGAGAACAAGGCAATGTCTACTTTTTAGGGAAACTCTAGTCACTTTCTAATGGCCCACATCACTTTCTGTTGGACTTTAAAGAAACTGTTACCAAAGAAGGCAGGAAGAACCTTTTTGGTCAAAATATTAATCAAGAAATCAAGGTCTCTGGACCAATTCAGAATTAATGAACAAGTAGTGCTTGTCTAAGAGTTTGCATTAGACCCTAAGCAAATGGTGTACAAAATGACATATGTATACATGCTTCATGATATGTAAAATCACATATTAACTTTTAACCAAACATACATTTTTGTGTCATTGTGACACATATAAATTTACAGGCAATTAGGTAATTTCTGTAGAGAGGAGATGGAATAACCCTCTCTACCCTCTACTGTAAAGAGAGCTGTGCTGATGGAAGACACAGAAAAAATGTGATTCTATCCCTTTTCTTCTCCACACTGCAACCTGCTGATCCACATGGCTATTAGGCAGCGTGGTCCCGCAATCACAGGAATAAAATTTTCTAGGATCACAAAGGACTACTGAGGAGAGGAGAATGTGGGAAAAATCTGCAACTGTCAGCACCTCTTATTGATGGATCATGGGATCCAGGTTAGTATTTTACTTAAAGTTGGATAATAAGTAGGACATATTGTTCTCTGTTCTGATATTTGAGATGGTACATCTATATGATAAATGAATTATTTCAAGACAGATAGAAGCAAATGCTTTACTTAAAAAAACTTTTTTCTTTTAAAAAACTCTTTTAAATGTCACATTTAATTATTCAAAGAATATTTAGAATACTTTTTTCAACAAATTGAAATATGCAGATAAATGATGAACCAAAAAGCTGGTGATCAAGGATCAAGTGGCATATATTAATCAGTATATTCAGGCTAGGCAGTCCTGATTAACTGAAATGTACATTAACATCTCAACCGGCCATTCTATAACATTACAAAGAGCACTGCAGTTATTTTAGCTTAGTAGTATTAAAATGCGTAGCACATTCATTTTTCTGACTACAGTTGGAGCTTTTGTTTTACTAAATTGTATTGTAAGCAACATTGGTTAATTGAAATAGCAAACAAATGATGAGCAGGCACAAAGGTGGGCATAAAATGGACAGAAGGGCAGGGAAATTGCCAAATGTGCTTTATGATAGTCACAGATTCATAATAAGAACACATAAGATGGGCAGGAGAAAGGTATTTGCTGTTCCAAGTAAGGTACATTTTTGCTGTTCTTCCTGTTAGTACAACATAGGTTCATGGAAAATAGCTTATATGTGATATAATTTTATTTTGTTTTATCATTAAGTATATATCACTTATTCACTAATTGCAAAGGATCACAGCTCCATAGCAGAATGTTTTGAAATGAGTGTTATAATTGCTTTGGTTTCTGCTAATCAAAAAGAAGTTCTGCCATCTTGCAAGAATAGAAATACTTGCTAAATAAAAAAAAATGCTGAACTTATTGCTGACATTGCTGACAATAAAATTGCTGAATACAAACTCTTACATTTCATGGGTTTTATAACTCTGCAATAGGTTTTATAACTCATGGGTTTTATAATTTTGCCTTTCCCTATATTTTCAGAATGAAGACTCACTACATGCATCTAATGAGACAGCCAGGAAACCTTATGCTACAATACACCTGTTAGTCCTTAAGGAGGCATAAGATTCTTTTCGGAGTTTTTTCCCCCAACAAGGAAACATGGCTATGATTCATAAATATGTCTCTGGAATTAATTACTTGGTTTGTACCTGGAATTAATTACTTAGTTTATAAATCTGAAAAATAAATAAATAAATACCAAGGCCTCACCAGGACTTTGTCCAGGAGTTCCAAACCATACATTTGAGTCCTGGAAAAAGTACCTCTGAACATGCACAAACTTTCCCATGTCACTGAGTCCATCTTATCTTTCTGAACATTTAATAATTTAGCAGCAGGATGCCTCTGGGAACAGACTCAGGCAGCCTTTTCAGCTCTTAAGGGTTGAACCCACAACCCCTTTCCATGAGAACCCCCCCCCCCAATTCCTTATGCTCTCCCCACCCTCAATATTTGCCAGTTCCAGGCATTAAAAAAATTAAAGGTTTTTTAACAACAATTAACTGAAATAGTAGACAAATGTGATTTCATTTTAAAATTTGAGTTTTGATGCTTTCTCAATAAATTAAAATGTGTGCAGAAATTTTAAAAGCCTTCTCTTTCCGCCAATCTTACCTATTCTCCATACCCAGAAGCTTCCACTGAAATACTTGACTTGTTTTTTCAGTCTGAATGGGAGAACTAGAAGCAGCCATTAGCAAATGCATATAATTTGTATTTAACAATAAAAGCTTCTGGGAGAAAAGTTCAGAGGAGGGTGGAGGAAAGTTAGCAAAATATATACTTACTTAAGAAAATGACAGTTTGGATTTATCCCCCACTTTTCTCAACCATAAAAAGTTTCAAAGTGGCTTATAAATTCCTTCCCTTCCTCTCCCCACAACAGACACCTTGTGAAGTAGGCAGAGGAGTAGCGCCAATGGGGTGGGGCGGGGTGGGGCACGATGCCCCAGGTGGAGCCTCAGCGGAGGTGTAGCCAGGTCATGGTAGGGGGCAGGGGTGGGCGGGGGTGGGCGGGGTGGGCAGCACCAGGGCAGGGGCTGGTGGTGCCGCGGTGGAGCACAGGGCATGCACGCGCTGTGGGTGGAGTTTCCCCTCGCTCCACTTCTGGGAGTAGGTGAGGCTAGAGATTCAGACTAGCCCAAGATCACCCAGCAGGCTTTATGTGGAAGAGAGGGGAAACAAACTTGGTTCACCAGTTTAGAGACCACTGTTCTGGTGGAGGAGTGGGAAATCAAACTAGTTTTCCTAGCTCTTAACCACTAGCACTATATTTCTATGTAAGTCTTTTTGCATGGCTCTATCACTTACATTTCAAACCATTGTAAAGGCAAAAGAAAGGTGATTGTGTCAGTATAATGTTTCAGGCTTCAGATTAGAGGTGTGTCTACAACACTTGGGAAACATGAAGTTCTTGAGTAAAATTCCATAATCACAAAGATGCCACCAAAACAACAGAAGAAAAGGGAGATTATGAGGGACCTTTGGAAGATGGCCTTTCCCTAAACCAAAGAGAAGTCCTTCACAACTCCTCACACACTTCCCTAAAAAATAAAACCACAACAGTAGCAATGATTGAAACAGCACATCTCTCTTGCTCAGGATGATTCCCCAAATGGCTGCTTGTAGTGGCTGTTTATGAAACCAGCCTGGCATTTATTTACAGACCAGTCTCTGCCATTCACCATATACAATGTCTTCTTTTGTGATTTGCCCTAATGCCTTCATCCACTATTTCCCATAGGATTCTTTGCACAATGACATTGTTGTATGGCAAATGACAACTTTCTTTCAGAAACCTCTGATTGTGGACAAATAGAGAGACACATCTAAAACAAGTTAGAATCATGAGCATTTTTGTTATGGTTTTGTTATGGTCCATCATGAAGACTACATCCTAAGAAAACAGAACTTTGATCTCAGTTCTTCTGTTTGGCCAGCAATCAAAATAAGATCGAGTCTGGCCAGAACATGAATGTGGAATAATCCTACAGAGAACCATAGTACAACAAACAACAGAAAATATATATCTGTTAAAATGTTAATACTCTGATTCAAAACCAACCCCACTGCAGATACAAAGTTATGAATAAATCATAATTCATAATTCAGAACACACATGCATAGACCTTCCTATTTCTTTAGAAAATACAGGCATTTTTATTAGAAGACAAAAAGAGCTTGCCGAACTGAATGGCAAGAGGTCACCAAAGCTGTCTGCATTATCTACTGAGATGTGCTCTTTAACTGCACTAATTGTTTTACTTCTCACAAGCATTTGTGATGCCTCCAACCTTAGTACAAGCAAGGTCTGAACCCTGACCACCAGGACTTGGTATTAATGGATTGTGGGCTGTTTTGTAGAATGCCATTGCAATGCAAGGATCACATTTAATATTCAGCTAGTATCGCTGACACAATTCAGAAGGAAAATGGCATATTTGCAAATGGCTTTTTCTCTGCCCCTTCCTGCACTTGCAAATTGACATCCCATTATCAAGGATTCAAAAGTTTACAGCCATGAGAAATTGTTGACCTTCAAGTTAGTAGCTGCTTCTTTTTTTTTTAAGGTATACATACTGGATTTGCTTCAAAAGATTTAGAGATGAAAGGGCTCCCTGCATAAAATGAGATGGTATTTTAATTAATAAGTGCATTAATAGCAAAAACATATGGTCAGATGCATTCATGTTCTCTGTTAGCAGAAGGAGGCTGACCAAAGTCATAAATCCCTAAACCATACTAATGAGTAATTGCAACAAAAAGTGTGGGGAGGGGAGACATTGATTTTTGAGTTCCTTTTTTTCCTGGGAATTGTTATTTCAGCATAGTAAAGAACCCAGCTAGGACCATAATCCAAGCACTATGTTGACTAGCATTGCTATCTCTTTATTTCTGGCAGGGCTGCTATGCTTTTAGCAGGTGGCAGCGGGTAAAAATCCAACAAAAATTCAACATTATTGAAGCTCTTTGGCAGGAAAATGTTTACCCAGTGAATTTAAAGGAATACTCTACCTTCCCTTCCATCTCTGCCTTCTTGCTCTCTTTCCCTCACTCCGCATACATAAGGCCTGCCTAAGGTTGAGCAATGTTAGAGAGACTGTTAAAAAGGGAGAAAGACTAGCTGAACACAGCCTCTGTTTGTTAGAATGAACAAACCTGCTGTTCTTTAACCATCTCTGTTGAGTCATTGGTTTTCTCCCCTACAACAGGTATTCAATTTAGACCAGGGCTGATGTCTGGGGTGTGAGGTAAAGGGCAAGAGTTAACTGGCTTGTAGCCTGTGGACCTCACTGCTTAAGAACATAAGAACAAGCCAGCTGGATCAGACCAAAGTCCATCTAGTCCAGCTCTCTGCTACCCGCAGTGGCCCACCAGGTGCCTTTGGGAGCTCACATGTAGGATGTGAACGCAATGGCCTTCTGCGGCTGTTGCTCCCGATCACCTGGTCTGTTAAGGCATTTGCAATCTCAGATCAAAGAGGATCAAGATTGGTAGCCATAAATCAACTTCTCCTCCATAAATCTGTCCAAGCCCCTTTTAAAGCTATCCAGGTTAGTGGCCATCACCACCTCCTGTGGCAGCATATTCCAAACACCAATCACACGTTGCGTGAAGAAGTGTTTCCTTTATTAGTCCTAATTCTTCCCCCCAGCATTTTCAATGAATGCCCCCTGGTTCTAGTATTGTGAGAAAGAGAGAAAAATTTCTCTCTGTCAACATTTTCTACCCCATGCATAATTTTGTAGACTTCAATCATATCTCCCCTCAGCCGTCTCCTCTCCAAACTAAAGAGTCCCAAACGCTTCAGCCTCTCCTCATAGGGAAGATGCTCCAGTCCCTCAATCATCCTTGTTACCCTTCTCTGCACTTTTTCTATCTCCTCAATATCCTTTTTGAGATGCGGCGACCAGAACTGGACACAGTACTCCAAGTGCGGTCGCACCACTGCTTTATATAAGGGCATGACAATCTTTGCAGTTTTATTATCAATTCCTTTTCTAATGATCCCCAGCATAGAGTTTGCCTTTTTCACAGCTGCCATGCATTGAGTTGACATTCCCATGGAACTATCAACTAAGACGCCTAAATCCCTTTCCTGGTCTGTGACTGATAGCACTGACCCCTGTAGCGTGTATGTGAAGTTTGGATTTTTTGCCCCTATGTGCATCACTTTACATTTTGCTACATTGAACTGCATTTGCCATTTCTGAGCCCACTCACCTAATTTATAAAGGTCCGCTTGGAGCTCTTCGCAATCCTTTGTGGTTCTCACCACCCTACATAATTTGGTATCATCTGCAAACTTGGCCACCACGCTACCCACCCCTACTTCCAGGTCATTTATGCTTGTAGTTAAGCTGTTTGGAAAATGCAGCAACCTGAGTGTAACAGGAGAAAACACTGAACCAGCACTACTTGCCCCCTGCCTGAGGCAGTAGAACTGCCTGGTCCCCCTCTGGCAACTGGTGCAAGATGGGAACAAATGGGCAGCAAATTTGGGTCAAATTTTGGTTGACAAGTTATCTGTTGTCAACAACATAGTGATGTCACTTCTGGTAGGATCTCTTTTTACCACAGAGTTTTGTACAAATACCTGAGCATCCTGTGGTTCTTGGAGATGTGATGAAATAACTTCTGATGCACACTGCAAGCAATGTTACTGTTTTGCTGTTGACAAAGAATTAGACCTAAATTTATTGCTGGTAAGTTCCCCCTGTTGTCTGACTGAATAGTGCTAGGGAGAGGGGCTGCAAAATTTGCAATTACCCCATTCCTGGGAACCCTAGTACCTAGGCAAAGAGAGCTACTGTGCTGCAGGCAGGCGTCAGCTATGGTGCATCACCCAGACTGAGGTTAAGTGAGGTCAAGGTGGGTAACAGGCAGAGGCATGGTCAGACACTCTAAGGACAAGGCAGGTGGCAGGTAAAGGCATAGTCAGACAATCCAAAGTCAAGGCAAGCAGCATGCAAATGTGTAGCCAGACAGTCCAGAGTCAAGCAAGTCCAGGAGTTCAAACAGGCAGGCTGGCTAGGCACAAGGTGTGGAGCATGGAACCTGATATGTGGAGCTTTCAATTGGAACATACTCATTGCATCCAAGCAGAGTCAAACCCAAGATGAGGTTTATATAAGATATCCTGGCTAATGAGGCTAGAATCCTGCAAGGACCCAGTCTTCATCAGATGCAGATGCTTCCATTTTGCAGAGCCTTCTGCCATATTTAGCAGCAATGTGAGCACTTCTCTTTTGAGTACTTAGCTGCTGCCTTTGTCTTATTTGTGCAACTGGCTCATTACTCAAATTGTCTGAGGCAACTGATGGCTCTCCTAGCTGCATAGCATCAGGCTGTGTTGCCGGCTCTGCCTTGACTGACAGGGAAGGTTTTGGAACTGGCTCTGCCTTGGCTGGTGAGACAGGGCTTGGAGATGACTCTGTTGCTTGCAGATTCCGGTCCACAGTGCCTTCATGCTCCACATCAAATTCCTTGTCTTCCAGGGACTGGTTCATGACAACTACTCAAAGACTTTCTGGCCTCTTGCATTGGGAGGAAGGAGGGTAAGAGTGTGCCAGTTTTTGCTTGTTACTTGACTAGGTGGGAACTTGGGTTTGTGTGTGCATGTGTTACTCATAACTGGGTGAGTCTGGATCTATGTTTGCTTTATGTTTTATGTTTCCCAGATGCAAATGAGAGGAGAGTCTGTACATTAAGTGTGGATGTGTTTTAATTTTTACCCCTCTGGCTGCTGGTGGGACAAGATGTGCTTGAGGGACAGAATGGATGAGAAATGGTGCTGAGATCCTAGTGTGTGGGCTTAAGGGAAGATGTGATGGTGGGGGAAGAGCAAACAAGATAAAGAAGAGGGAAAGCAGCCAGGCCCTTCTTCCTGCTGAAGAGATGTTGGTAACTATATCAACAACCCACCAGTCATGTTTTCTGAATTCACAGAGTCAGTTTTAGGGGAAACAGTTGTGACCACTCTACTTGATTCTATATGCATAGCTCAGAAAAGGGGTTTATTGTTATGTCTTCTTAGACTCTTCTGTTTACATATTCCACTGCATATGCCACTTTGTGAACTGAGATTGAGTGGTGACTTTGATTCCTTTGGGTATGTGTAAGACACACTTTCAGCACCTTCTACTCACATTTGAATCTATTTGGCCATTGTGGTCATCTTCAGGGGCCCTTCTTTGGATGCCATTGCCATCTAAGGCTAAATAAGTGTCAAAAGTACTTCTTGGTTGTGGGTCCAGTCCAAAGGAAAGAAATAAAAGAAATGTCTGGAATGATGAATTATGTGGATCATAAAATAAGGGGGAGGGGAGTTAGATTTGAGCATGGACTCACTTTTGGTAATATTTCCAATAACATATTTTTATTAAGTTGTGCATTTAATGAGAAACATGCTGTTGGACAGGATGATGCAAATTTTAAATTCATCATTACTGCACTGATCCTGTAACTCTGGGGAACCAATTTTTTTTCTGTGTTACTGGCCTAACAGGGGTAAGGGTTTTATTGAAGGGAATCTCCACCAGCTGCTAAAAGTGTAACAGCACACATATGGTTTTAAAAGTAGCAAAGGGGAATGAACTCACATTGGCAGCAAGAGGGGCCAAGAGGAGATCTTTTAGACTATATAATACGGGGAAGGAATTCTGGCAATGAATATTCCACAGAGTAATGCAAGAGTCCAAATTGAGTTTAAACGTTTTATATAAATTTGGTTCAAAAATGCATACACACAGTAAGACACAAAAGCACATACATTCAAGTTTCCTAGGATATAAGCAGGTTTGAAAGATAGATTGGATGATAGAGAAGGGAATGGGGGTTGTTGCGGGGTAATACGTTACCTAACGATTCTTAGAAGAGTAGAAGTAGAAGGCAGGGATTCCATGCCAGCACAGAAACCCAATGAAGGATGAATTCATGTCTCAACACAAACAAGAACATGTGGCAATGAGCCAACTGTTGCAGGTGAACTAAACTTTTATAAGGTGGGTCGTTCCTTGGTGGGAAAGGAACCAATCACACTAAGTTTCACATCTGTGCTGGGTTTGGGGGTGCTGAGGTAATTAGTCAGCTCATCTACTGCTAAACCCGGGACAATGGGGCCAAAATTGCTTTGTTAAGCTAAACGAGGAAACGCTGAAAGGCTTCCATGCAGATTAACTCTTGAGAGTCACTGCCCAGGATATTCAGATTTGACAGAGACATTAGATCAGGATAAGGTGAGTGGTTTTAGGAGAGTCATGACAAAGGGAAGGAAATGCAAAGGAACAACTATTTGTTGCTGACCTGGGTTCCCAGAAGAAATAGGAAGTGCAGTGTTTGATAGCAAGTTGGCTTTCCATATTCTTTGTCTTTAACAGTTTCTTTGCAAGGTGTGGTAATCAAGATCATGCCCACAAACAAAATGAGACCTCCAGGTTATGCAGGAGTAACTCATCCATTGATTTAATCTTGCAAACAGACCTTTTGCCTGGGGCCTGCTTTCAGCTTGGACACTCTGCTAACCACACAAAAATATGAGAGGTGGCTTCTGCCTATGTAGTTTAACAGTAAAATATTATGAAATTTATATATATCCTATATATTATAGGATTGGTCAGAAAGCTTACATCTGTGTTGTACATATTAGTTGCTCTGGATAGCCCATGATAGCCCCATTTTGTCAGATCTCAAAAGCTAATCACAGCTGAACCTGGGCAAGTATTTGGATGGGAGACCACAAAGGAATAACAGGGTCATGACTTGGAAGCAAATTAACTGTTAGTTTCTTGCCTTGAAAACCCTATGGGGTCACCATAAGTCAGCTGTTATTTGACACCAAAAAAAGAAAGATAAAAGATATTAGCTGGCATTCCCTCCCTTCAAAGAACTTGTTCAGGATGATCTCTAGTATTGATGGATTGCTGAGAATTTCAGCCCAATCCAGAGGGCACTATGTCCTGAGATGGCTTGACCACCATACCACATCCAGAGGGCTTTCAGGCAGCATGAGGGTGTAGCAGAAAAGAAAAAAACCTAACCACCTGGAAAGCCCTTGATAGGGCTGAATGGAGTTCCGCCACTCTGGTCATGGCCTCCCTGACTTGAAAGCCCAGATGGAAGCCAACTACAGTTCTCTTTACCCCTGGCAATGCCCCAGACCCCAGCGTAGTTCCATGGTAGCACCCCTTTTTAGGTTTTGCCTCTGAGGCAGTGGAGCGCCTGGACACCAGAATCTTTGCTTTCTCTGCCAGTGGGGGTGCTACATATCCCAGCAGAGGGAACAAACACACTGACACAGCCCTGCACCAGCTCTACCAGCCCATTAATCCACCCCCAATAGCACTGGGCTGTTAGCTGAACTAGGATTATGAATTATTTTCATCAAATGCCTTCTTTCCTTTTTTTACTCCCTTCCCCTATAACATATTGCTGAATTTGATTACCTAATCTTTGGTCAGCAAGCTTTTTTCTCTGCATTGCACCTACTAAACGGTTGTGATCCATTCATGCTCAAAAATTTGTCGTGATCTGTGAACCTGTGATCTTGTATTGCAATAAGATTACCAGTTGAGATATTCTTTTATTTGTTTTATTGTTTCTTATTTCTATGTGTAGGCCACCTTTCAACATCATACTTCCAAAAGCAATGTCCAGTTAAATTTTTAATTAATATGTTTACTAGAACAACCCATCACAAAAACCCCACATCATAAAATATAAAACCCAGCAGGAGGTGTCTTCAATGCACCCAGTTAAAAAAATAAACAGCTGAAAAGCATGGCAATGTAAAAAAACTTTCTGTTGCTATTCTAAAAAGTGCCAGGCATGAGGATCTGGTATTTGTTCCTCAGAAGGTCTTTACAACTGGTCTGCTACTTTGCTGTGAAGTGCACTTTTGTGCAAATAACTGCTCAGTTGCTTGAAATAGAATGGTAGATGGTATTTTCATTGTAGCACTACCTTTGGATTGTCACTTTATGTTGTCATATGAAATGGTCTATGCCAAATCAAATAATTGCTCCATCTATTGGTAAAGGGAGAGTCTTGGTTTTATTCTGGATCTACTGCTGTTCTCCATGAGCATAATGATAGTAAGCTGAACTATGCCTCATTCTGCCATCTCTCTGATGGCACTCAGCCTTTGACTTGGAGGTGGCCCCAGACTCATTTTTGGATTTAATGTGTCTGGCAGAGGGAGCTGGCCTTGGCATCAAAATGTAAGAGAAAATAAGACCAACAAAATGGAGGCTCAGTGATAACATGTCTTGTTCTTCTCTCCTGAAGTTAACTAAAATGATAATCTAATGGCAGAATCCAAGCTTGGTGTGATTAGAGAGTATCGTTCCTATGCCAAGATCTGTCAGTGACACTCTGGATCAAATCACAATCATGTATTATTTTTAATTCATATTTTTCTTTTGCATAGAGGTTTTATTGCGTGCATTGTGATCCTAGCAGTGCAAGCTAGTTGCCTGTGATTATTCTACTTGCATACTTCCCATTCCTAGGAGAGATGGGGGGCGGGGGGAACCCTTATGGATCGAAGAAAGAAGCCCAGTTTGTGGATTGGTGGGCTTGTTCATTAGTTGTAGATTTAACTATGTGTTCAGAGTCATGGAAAAAGCTTCCATTCAGCTGTAAATTGTTTGCACCAATAGATATTTTCTAAATGCCATCAATAAGTTTAAGTTTCCAATTGTAATAATTTACAGGTGTATTTAAGATAAAAGCCATAACAGTTATAGTAAAACAAAATTGGTTATTGAGTCTATTAGAGATAAAAATATCAAAGTACCTGAATTATTGTCTGCTACAGATAAGACTCAAATGATTCTTTTGTCACATAAATAAGAAACCAGGAGTGCTTTCAGATTTTACAACATACAGGCAGAGGAACAAGTGCGAGTGACTTATGCTTTCTGTTTTCATTCCTCTGTTAACATTCAAAGTTAGGTTTCACATATTTGCTTTGTCATGAGATATTTGAGTTTCAGATGCTGCTACAACAATACAAGCATTACATCAGTGAGCCTTAATCTCTCTTGAAATGTTGCATGCAAGGAGCAGTGAATTAGAAGTGGTGAGCAGCCTCAGTCCCTCCCTGTCCCCAGCACCCCCCCCCACACACACACACACATATTGCCTGAAACTGCCCTTTCTAGAATAATACCCACCCCTGTTCTTAGGTGAGATGCAAGACAGAACCAGCCTGCCTTCACGATCAGATAATTTCCATTCCAATTCTTTCCATTTCAAGAAATGTTTGCATGTTGAATTCTAGCAATCTCACACATTTCAGTTTGCATCTCTTTCAACAATGTAAATGGCAAGTGGTCAGGAGGGGGAAGGTACAGTGCTGCAGACACAAAGGAGTGGGGAAAGGGATGACTCAGCATTTGATTTGTTAGTCCCAAAATGTCAAGCAGCCTCTTACAATATGCGTTGCTGAATTCTGTATTGATAACACCTAATGAAAATGTTACCTAGCTTCCTGTTAACTGTAGATACAGAAATTAGCCAAGCTTTACTTATTCAAATTAGAATTAATTTCATTCTTTCCACTACCTGTTTCTGATGCTTCTTGGGAGATTTATTGGAAGCTTTCTGAACAACTGGTTTTTCTGACACTATCTGGGAAGAGTACGAGATAGATTTAGTCATTCACACTTCACAGGAATGAAGCTGCTCAGCCTTACTCGTATAACAGTCAGTCTGCACAAAGATGTAAACTGAAATATTTAATGCCTTTCAATGTATGTAAGACAGATAAGAGTTAATCCATACAACCTTCGACAGTGTAATAGAGAATACTTTTCAGTCTGATTATAGAAGATCTTAAATATTTCTTGGTTTAAAGGATACTGCTTGTGCCATGAATTTAATTGTGTTCTATTATAACCAGTTAACAAGAACAAAGTGTTCGACTGTGCCTGGAAGATAATATTCAGTTCATAGCAATACATGGGGTTTGGATTGGAAGACATGTCTGATTGCCATTCCTTCTGTCTATTTTCCCTTCCCTTCACTGATGCACTTTCATTTGTTGCCACTTCTATGCTGTTCATTGTCATAACCACCATTCTTAAATTGACATTGTATGGTTATAACAGAAAAGAGTGATGTTGAGACTAAATGGAAGCATGAACACAGCATACTTTGGTAGGTAGACTGGGAAAGCAATTAAAAATAAGTATATTCATCTTTTTCATGTATCCAGTATGCAATATTGAAGCAGCATGCAATATTAACATTTTTAAGCCTGGACAGGATGACAATTTTCATCTATTTTAGGTCATCTTAAGCATGTTCGTTTATTTCTTTTACAGCATCTTTTTTGCCAATGCCCCACCTCAAGGATAAAGACACAAGATTCCAATAAATTGGTTAAACTAGGATGTATTAAAAGCTGATCTGCAACAGAACTTGCCAATTTGAATACCAGTTCATTGTCGGTTACCCTAGCAGACAAATCATGGCTATCAGTGAATTGATAGCTGCTCAAACCTTGGCAAAGCTATATTTCTGTGCCTTGTTTCTCCTTACCTGCATGTCGGTGATGGGCCAAGAGGAGTCAGACCTCACCCCCACCCCCACCCCCATGCAGGTTGGCATTAACATTAAAGATATGCTGCCCATCTTGAAGGAATTACCTTTGCCAAGTCTGTCTCGCTAGTTAGTCTTAAGTAATTCCATTTATCTTTGGATGCTTCATCATGCCTTCCAGTTTTCTTATGCTTCTATAAATATGTCTACTGTCTCTCCTGCTAGAGGGGGTTAATCTGGCTGTCAGCCCAAGATGCAGCCATCATGCCTAAACATATAGTGCTCTTCCTCCAGTATTGAACTCAGCAGATAACATGGGGTCAAACATAGTGCTACCCACTTCACACTGTATTTCTCTTTGATACCATGCTGACTTCTGACTGCTACCAGAACATTAGGTGCTGTCCCTGCAATGCATTCTATAGTTACTGCTGTTCTTGTCCTAAGGCATTAATAGATCACTTGCTCTCACACTAAATAATTCATTGTATTAAATTCAAAGGGAGTAAGTCTTATAATAACAGCCAGGTGCACTGGCTTGCACTCAATCTGGAATTGTAAAATTGACTCATTGTATGTTGTAAAAGTTACAGGCTCATTAGTTCAAGTCATATTGACCTATTTATACTTCATCTTGTCATGGTCCCTTAGTTCATGTTTAGACTTATTTTTAACCTCTATCTTCTAAAACAATAGTGAGAAAAATTTATTCACCTGATGCCTTTTTTGCTGCCAGGTAAGATGTTAGGGTCTGTTCCCCTGCTGTGTCTGACAGTAAGGATGATGGCCTGTTATGCCGGTCTTTTGACTCCAATGGTCAGCCCATGACATAAGAATAGTTAGCTACATATATGATGAAACAGTCCCCAAATCCTACTCTAGCAAGCCATTGTCCACACAGACCCCATGCTATCTGTAGGAGCAGACCACAAATACTTTAAATTTAGCTGCATGGATTAGCAGATTATGCTTGTCATGGAGCAAGCATAGCAAGGGTCCAAAAAAAGAACTAGAGGCTTGCTGCCTCCATAAATGTCCCCAGTCTACAGCCCACACTGATATATCAGAGATACCACTTACAATATCACAAGTTCATCCCCAAGTTGATGCAGTCTGTCTGCATACCAGACCAGCATGGAACTGTTCCCTAATAATTCCAACTTGTCAGATATTGGCCTGTAAGATCATGAAACATTAACTTAAGCATGGAAGGGCCAATTTGATCAGACAATGTTGCTGCCAGGAAGCCCCTCTCATGTTCTTCCCAATTTCCTTGTATTTTATGGATCCCAAATCCTTAATATGATAGCCTTTTGTGAATGAAGAAATTTGTACTGGAGGCACTGAAGATGGTTCACGCTTGGCCAAACCCTTCTACTGGTGTATAGGCTTCAGCATGGGACAACATACCCAAGGATTCAGTATAAATACTCATGTTCTTCAATTTTGTTTGTTATTAATGGGAACCAGTTGGAAAATTTGGATTCTATTATCCCTTTAATACAGTTCCTCATGTTGTGGTGATCCCCAACCCTAACATTTATCCATTTTACAGATGGAGAACACTGATGCAGAGAGTCTTAGGCGACCCCTGTGAAAGGGTCATTCGACCCCCAAAGGGGTCCTGACCCCCAGGTTGAGAACCACTGGGCTAAAGTTTCCAGTTGATTAGAGTTACAGGAGCAGAATCTTTTTGCCCCCTCTATTTTTTTTTAATCTACCATATAGCAGCGCTGAAGGCAGAACATTGAACCTAGCCAATCATACAGCTCTCCTAAGGCTAGGGTTCAGCATTATGCATATATAATCTGCTATGCATCCCTGTTTAAATGGTATTGAGGAGCAAAGGGGTGAACATGTTTTGGATGCCACTGTAAATAGTTTTTGAGATTCTGTTTCTAGCAATCTTTCTTTCAGACTATTATAAGAACATAAGAAAGAGCCTGCATCAAACTCAGGTTTTGCTCAGGGCTCCAGTTTGTCTAGGTATGCCACTGCTCCCATTGCCTTATTTTTGTTTATGAGTCTCAAGCGGATTCCGCTTGGGCCCAAAACAGCAGTGTGAAAACAGTGTGAAAATGGTGTAAAATGGTTTAAAATGGTGTAAAAGGGTTTATACCGTTTTCACACTGCTGTTTTTGGCCCATGCGGAATCTGCCTCAGGAGTTCAATGAGCTTTCCATGCTGCTTCTTGCAGTTTGAGGTTTCTTTGTCAGTTTCAAAAGATTTGTTTTCCCCTTTTGTAGGAGGTGCTTTGTGTTCCCTTCATGGTTTTTACAGTGTTGCTCACAGTGCTCAGTGCTTGGATTTGTCCTTCTCTGCTTTGACATTAGTCCTGTCGAGCTTGTAGTGCCAGACTGGCACTGGGTTCTGCAGAGCATTCTGTACAGTACCATTCCTTCTGGGTTTTCACTGCAGAGATTCTCAGGTTTGAGTTTGGTTCTGTTTGACTCTCTGTCAGGTCCTTTGATATGCTCTATGTGAACACTTTCAGTGTTTATTTGCTTAAGGAGCATGGCCTTGGTTATCTTTTTCAGCACTGCAGTGGGTTCTCACTAACACAGTTCCAGTTTTGGACAGTGATCATCAGGAGAATGTGGCACCCAACTCTACAGCCAACAACTTGGAACTGCTGGGGCAGACGATTTAGAGAATTGGCTCATAGAAATAAAAAGTTGCTAAGACCTATATATAATAATCAGTTTTATTTCATTTTGCAACTAAAGGCATATCAGGGAGCCTAAACAGAGTTCTGGTACTCAGACACTGCATCACATTTTGGATTAGCAGATTGACAGCCAGAAGCAAAGCCAGGTCGCATCTGGGGTTGTACCCCATTGCAAATGTGCAGTGGCACTGTAAAAGAGGGGTGTTGTGGAACCAGCTCCTGTTTTCCCTTCACCAGGTTCTGAAAGAGGGTAATCATCCTAAGATTCTGATGTTGCATTGGGGGGAGAATAACCTAGTAAAAACCCAAATTCATGGTTAGGCACAAGATAATTGGAGGGTGTTTTTTTTAACGTGAGAGTTGTGCTGGTGTGCACTGAATTTTTTGCAAAGGAACATTTGGAAGGGTGTGGTTAAACTCTCAAGAATTGATAGAGCATAGTATAAGGTGGTGTCAAGAGAATTACTACTTGTTATATCCAGAGAGGCTCCATCTTGAACACAAAAGGCCTACCAAAATTCCTTTTTTCTTCTCAATATTCCACATAGCTCAGAAAGCAGGTGTGGGTATTTGGAGATCAGTGTGCTTTACTCCAAGGTCATCAGTCCAATTAGCTGCTCTGAGATCTTTCTCATTATTTCTTCCATCTGTAACTGATTTTGTGGTGTCTTAATTGAAGGGGTTTTGTTTAGGAAGGAAGGGGGAAGAGTGAGCCTGTTTTCAAGAATGTTCAGACCAATATGTAATCTGATTGGTTAATGTGGAGCATAAATTATTTAGTGTTACCAGTTACTTTTCCTTTTCTGCGTCTTCTCAATGCTTTGCCTCTACCATATTGGAAGAACTTTGCACATGTACTTAGGACTTTTATTGAATTTCTTTAGACATATTCTTTCTAGTAAGTAAACTATATTCTTTGTTGTGTACCTCAAATGCACCTGAAGATTTTGTGTTCACTCTATGCTTTTTAAACTTTTGTTTTACAACCAATCTTCTAATAAAAATATTTTAAAAATATGTTTTGAATTTGGAGTACTGGTTCAGGACTCGGGGTTCTGCACTGCCATCACCCAGAGGCTGGGAAGGTCTTTAACAGGTGGCCATGTGTAGGGAAGTCCTGCCCAGTGGGAGAGGTTGTATCCCATACCACATGATTAGGTACCATCTCTCCACTGAGGGTTGTGATGCTTATTTAGCTGATCTATGTCAAGTCCTGTATGTCACTATTGTTACCAGGTGGGGCAAGGGCTGTAAATCCCCTTGTTTGGCAGAGATAGAGTGGATTGCTCATGAAAGGTAGGGAGGTGTGGTGAGCACCCTGAGCCATCAGTCATGATGGAGGAAGTGTCCTGAACAGACTTGCCTTTACAGCAAGATTGGGCTTCTGAACAAGCACCACCATCAACAGCATCTTGTCCAACCTGGTAGTGGCTTTATGCCATATTAGGGAAGGGAGATGGGGATTTTCACCTCTTACCACAGTAAGTGTGGGCAAAGATACACAAGGCTGGTAGCAGCTGCCAATCAATTTAGGCAGCCATGGGTAGGCTGCCTAGTGAAGCCTTCCCTCAATTAACAATTAGCATGGTTCATTAATATCATAGATTGGTTAATTTTAATAAATTAGTTTAACCCATGCTATGGTCTTTTTTGCGAGGGGGTATTTGGTTAAAGGCAGTTTAGGCATTAAAAACTCCACAAAAATGTGAGCAAGACAACACAATCTCTCTTGTGGTTTGCAAGTCATCCACCAGAACAGTGCATACATTTGCCTTGGGCTTGTAGACACAGCTGGCCAGTCATGAGAAAAGCTGCAGTTGCTGGGAGAATGCAGTGTTGCAGAAGTGTGTTGAAACTACTTGGGACAGCCATTAATATGCTTTGCATACAAATGCCTAATTTTATATACCATTTGAAGGAGCAAGGTGACCCTCCACATTTTTCACAATGGCTTGGCAATCATTTCACTTCCCCTTGCTTCAGCAATATTTCACCAAAATGTGCATGTGAAAAAGTCAGAGACAATTACTATATTGCCAACATGATGGCTTGCTAATAGAAATACAGCTCAGAGAGTTGCAATGTGTTTCTTCTTCTTTCAAAAAAGAGTACAGACTTGGTGACTCAAGATTTTTTTGACCAAAAAAAGAGAGCAATGAATGATGATGCCAAAATGAAGACAGGACTAATAATATTGTATCCAAAGATTTGAGATGATCTTGTTCATATTATATGTAATCTATTGTATGGATCAAAAAAATTCACACAATGGAAGATGTAGATAGATAACCTTTACTGGCATGAGTTACAGGGCTTAAAATAAAATACAGAGATTAAAGGATAAAATACAGCACAAAAATTAAGATTGTTTATGACCGTAAATAAAAACCTGGCTGTTTGCTCTAGAGCATCCCTAGATTTGTTGTTTAAAGATAAACAGTCTTCTGCTGGTCTGTCCAGCACTCTAAGCCCATCAATGAAGTAGAGAGAAGTTTCTTTCTGGCCCCGTTATGAAGGGGGCAATAATATAGAACATGATGTGCAGTTTTCAACGTGCAGAAACGTTCACTATGGGGTGTACTGGAACCTCTTCCATCCCTCAAAGCAGAAGGAAGCACATTGCATCTGGCCAAAGTGATGGCATGTCGTTACCCCAGATCTGAAAGAGCCAACAAATATCTGACTACACCTAAGCGGCCTTAAGAGATGCCACTTAGGTATCATGGAAGATGTAAAGACAGAAGAGATATTTTTGCAAACTTGAGAGAACTCCTAAATTTATTAAATAATCCCAAATCATTCTTTAAAAAGAGAATATTTAAATACCCTCCCAAACAGAAAATGCCACCTGACATTTTGTGAAATCTCACATGACCCTAGTTGTGGGATTAACCAGCAACTCCAGCAGAATAGGATGATTTCAGCATGAAAATGAATATGGTTATTACATGAGAAAAAGGTAGCAACATTATTAAGGGGGTAGGGAAGAGAAGCAAAAATGATGAGGGGTGGGAGAAGGCAATAGTATCTTGAGGGTAGCAGGGAACAGATGGGATTTTCCTCATAACTGAGCATTTCTAATTTTCAGTTTGGAATATTTTAGCTATCTGTTGTTGTGTATCTGAGTAAAGTGCCCTCAAGTAGTAGCTGACCTATGGCAACCCAGCAGGGTTTTCAGGGCAAGAGACTAACAGAGGTGGTTTGCCATAACTTTCCTCTGCATAGTGACCTTGGCATTCCTTGGTAGTCCCCCATCCAAATACTAACCAGGGTGGGTCAATCCTGATGAGACTGGGTTAGCCTGTTGCCAGTTTCCAAATACATTGCTCCAACATATTCCTGCCTTAGGTAGGACAGCCAATCTTGTAAGTTCTCTAAAGCTTAGTACCTAAATGGGAGACCACCAAGAAAGTCCAGGGCTGCTACACAGAGGCAGGTAATGGCAACCACCACTGTTCATCTCAAACCTTGAAAATCCATAGGGTCTTCATAAATTGCCTGAGACCTGACAACACTTTGCACCAACATATATCCACATTAATATATATTTTGAGATACAAATCATAACTGATACCTCCAGACACTAGTAAAAAAACAGTTTTGACAGATGTATTTTTCAAAGAGCTGTGTCCAAATGTGAAATAGAAATGTGATTTAATTAAACACATTGCCTGAAAATCTGGCAAGTGATAATTATAGTAGTTTTAACACCTGACTTAGTACTTTAAAGTAGTTGACTGCCAGCACACTATAAGTATATCTGCATGAGTGCGCAAATGTTTCCCTGCACCAATTAACTTGTCTTCTATATATATATGAGCTTGTATTGTTTTTGATTTTATGCCAATAAAGGCATGATTGATTGAAGTAGTTGACATTCAGTACAAGCAAATACACTTATTCTTTGTAACATGGAACAGGTAAGGATAATAGGCAAGGGAAAATGGCTCACAAAACAGAAAGCATGTTTCCTAAGAGAAAGTATTTCCACAACAGCAGTAGTGTTTTTTAAAAGTCACTAGTTTTGTGATGTTGCCACCATGACAGCTTATGGAGTATGCCAGAGGTAGATTGCAGTTTCTCCAATAAAATCATCATGAGTTTGGTATTTGGGAAATGTAATCTACATCGAAGGAATAAAAAGTTATATGTGGAATGCTCATACAACTAATTGGTATGGACCCAGTAGCTTACACTACTAGTGTAAGAGACAGTGAGCCAACTGATACTGATTGAGGTGACTTCCCATTTTTGCTTCTGATACTGTGCAGTCACAATGGGGCTTCTAGATGGCAGCACTGTCTGCAGTTTTCCTTCCACAGTTTTCCCACTTCCCCTCCCAGTACCCCTGCTTGCCACCCTCTAGAGGCGTATCTAGGGGAAATGGAGCTAGGGAAAATAAAGCTTGCCACCCTATAGAGGTGTATCTCGGGAAAATCTGAGTCTTCTGCCCTCCCCACCTGCCATGGACTTTAGTGGGGCTGTAGCAGATCCTACACAGCTTTCTCATGGTGCAACACTTACCTGGTTTTAGGTCTGTGGCTCAGGGGTTGGAGGGGTGTGGGGTTGCTAAGCAAGCTTCCCTTGAGCTCTGACAGCCTCCATAGACAGTTGGATCTCTGTTCCTCTGGCAGATGACTGTAGACAGCTGGATCAAGGTGGGTCTGTACTTATGTTTCAGTTCAGTAGCATTTGACTTGATAGGCAATGAGTTGTTGACCCAACGTTTAACCAGCATTGGATTTTGTGGGATAGTCCTGCAATGGCTGAATTGCTGTTGTTGACTTTGGTAATGGGCGGTGTGGAGACATAGTCCATCTCAACAAAACCACAGCCTTGACTGAGAGGCTCATTTTCTTTAAGAAAAATCTCCCTTGTAATGTTGCCCTTTAACCTTTGTAGCTGTGATAACCTTGTTTATTATTTAGGGCTACTTTAACCTAGTAGGATAATTATAACAGTTACATCTTATTGTTACTTGAAGCCTTACCACCTGGCAATTGTTAAGTAATAATCTTCTGATCTGTGCTTAATGAGCAGAATGATGTTATTGATCATCATTATCACCTGTCTGTATGTTGACCCTATAATTGCCATTCAGGATTGCAAAAGAGACATTTTTTTCATTATTATTGTCATTCCTGATTCTCAGAGAATTCCTTTTTGCCAGTTTGTTATATGCTTAGAACTAATTTTTTTGACTGCTTGCAATGTGAATGTAAGATTATATGTTCATTAACCTTTTAATAGTATTATTATTATTTTAGTTTGATAACATTTGTTTTGGCTGAAACCCCTTGCTTTTGAAATTATTTGCTATCATTGCAATAGTTGCTAGCCTCATAGAAAATTTAAAAAGATTTTTTATAAGAAATCTTTTTGTTTTAAAGTGGTGTTTTTGAAAACGAAATGGAATCCACACACAGCAAGATATCCTGTCTTGCTCTACAGGTGGATACTAAATGTAAATAAATAATACATAAAATAAATAAACCATAGGCCTGGTGGAACATCTCTGCCTTACAGAGTGAGAAAGGTATATTAGTACTCAGGTCTCCTTAGACATAGAATTCCACCAGGCAGAGGCTATAGCCAAAAAAGTCCGATAGTCTTTTCAGGAATCGCCATGAGCTTTTCTGATGAAGAGTGGAAGACTCATGAGGAGGGGAATTATAACAGGACTGGCAATTCAGGTTTTTATGCCTTAAGGTGAATATGAAATAATTTTTTTTTGGCTGTTGGGATTTGTGTATAGACTCTAATTCTTAATAGTAAATGATAATTCTTAATAATTTTGTATCATATTGGTATATTTTTCTGTTAGTCACCTTAGGCCTTATCAGGGTAGAATGCTAGGATGAAATGTTTCAATAAGTAAATACCTTAAGGTGATGAATAGTTATAGTAAAGTTCTGACATGTAATAATAATGGATATTGCCCATCCCAGATAAATTTTGTTGATATCCAATTAATGCCAATATTCAAGCACCAAATAATACCAATATTCTCCCAAATGGTCAGTATTCACATGCAATACCATTCTTATATGCTGTATCACATGATGGATAGTCTTTCATGAATTGACTTCTCCATAGTCTTTCATAAATTGACTAAATACCAAATTTGGTAAGGATATAATGAATGCTTTGGACTGTTTAGATGTTTTCAGAATTTTCAAGCACATTACAAAGCTTCTTTTTGATATCCTGAAGTTAACATTTGGCATAATGATTGTTTGGGGAAGCAGGATATACTAGTCCTGCTGAAAGCATTTATACTGAGCATGGGTCTGCAATGCACTTTTAAAACAGTAAGGAGAAATGGGTTCTTATTATGTTTGGAGCTCTTGTCCAAAATATTTCCTTTACTTCCCATTATCACAGCTGGAATAGCTGCAAATACAAACTGTTGTTCTTTTGTCCCAACTAACTGTGGCCACATACAATGGTAACACAAGAAAAATTGGTGGAAAATCTCTGCTGTTCTTTCTGACAGCTTTCCATCGACAGTAATAAACTGCTAGCAATTTCACAACTTATAAAAACACTGGCACATCATCAAGGAGCACAAGAATTATATTTAGAAAGGGATTTTTAGGTATTGTAAATGAAGCAGAGCATATTATGCTTAAAAATCAAGGATGGCTGTCAGATCTGCAGAGGGACTACATCAGGCAGGGAAGAACTTACACAATCATTGTAAATTTTGAGAATTTTATGATAAAAAGACAAGAGGAACAGCAGCAAGTCTCAGTGAGCTCAGCCCATAGAGCAATTATTTCCGCAATAATGCACTATATGTTTCTCCTTTACTGCTCTTGTGTGGATTACAAATGGAATTTAATTCTGAGCTGGGTACACCTGGGAACACTGTACTAATATTCAGTTTAGAAACTGGCAGGAAAGCCTACAGAGAATATAAGTCTTATTTAGGTCCCTGGTTACTTAAACAAGCAACAATATGTGAAAAGCATAAGGAGGAAAAGAACACAAGCCATGCTCCATTTTTCTTGCCTGACTCATATTAACTGCACTTTGAAAAACAACTCTATAGTCACCAGGTTAGACATTTTGCAATTTAGAGAACCCTGATATTATTTGTGTTTACATAAATAGTCTCAGCTCCTTTGCACAAATAAAGAATCAAGACAACTGTCCTTGGGGGTTAACTAGTATTTTTTCTATATTAGATGGCAGATCTGCATCACAATAATTCTGCTTTAGGTGTGGGCTGGGTAGCTTCTTCTGGAACTAGTTCTATTCTGATCAGTTAATAGATCAGGCCAAATTATTACTTGTTACAACATGAAGCAAGTGAAAAAAGAACCAACAAACCATTCACATTTCTGCTTGAACTAGGGGCCACTGGCTAACCTCATATTGTCCCTATGAGTGAGCAACAGCATGCCAACCACTTGCATGGGAGAATTCTCCTATGTGAGAATTCTCCTAAATGGCATATCTTTGACCCTTCCTGTACAATTACCTGCCCAACCAATAAAGCCATATGCTTCATTTGAATCTGGAATAGACCAAGGCAACAGTATTCATGGCCCCAGAGGCCATTAATGAGTTTGCCAAGGAATCTGGACACTTGCATCTCTTCAATTTTGGAAATCTTTCAGGGAGAATTTATTCTCAAGGAAGAAGCTACATCCTTTTGGATTAGTTTGATGTTTAGAAAGTTAAAAACATAAGAAAGAGCCAGAGTCCATCTAGTCCAGCACTCTGCTACTCTCAGTGGCCCACCAGATGCCTTTGGGAGCTCACATGCAGAATGTGAAAGCAATGGCCTGCTGCTGCTTCTGCTCCTGAGCACCTGGTCAGCCAAGGCATTTGCAATCTCAGTTGGAGAATCAAGATTCTATGGACATAATTATGCTCCCAAATAGCAACTTCTAAAAGACAAGATGTGATGACTTAGAACACCAATCAGCACTCTGTTAATTGAAGAAGAATAGTCAATGAGACCAACCCCAGTGCAGTCCCGGAGTGCTGCACAGATAAAGGACCCTCCTCACTCCACCTTACAATACCTGCTTTGCCCACATTTGAAACCAAGGGGGAAATGCTTCAGTGACTGCCACTGTTAAGTCAACCTGCTTTATGGTTTTCAGGTCTTCCAGTTTGGCTTTTAAATCAATGCATATATGTTAATTCAATTTTTTTTTATGCTCAAAAGCTGCTCAAAGGTTTTCACTATTTATACACATATATGCTCACACAATAAGGGATTCCCCCCCCCCCATTTTTGTAAGTGAATATCTGATCCAAGTTCAAATGATGCTTTGGGAGATCATGAGGAATGGCCTCTCCAAGTCTCTTGCCAGAAACATCTCTAAAGCAATAACAGTAGACAATTCTCTCTATTCTAAAACATTGCACAGAAGCTGATCTTCAGTCCTTCTGTTACAAAGCTCTTTTCCTTCACAGATAAAGCTGCTTATTGACAACTAGGCCATTCTCACTTACAAAAGCAGCTTAACTTTCATATAGGCTGGTTTTTAACCTATGACTGGAAGGATTTTAATTCTATGAATTTAAGATGTTTCATATGACACAGTAGCCTAGGTGAAACAAAGTTCTGCAACTCCTACAATTAGTTTATGTTATGCAGTGGTTATTTTGCTGAGGTTTTTAGATAATTAAACTTTATTAAAAATGCATTGTACACCAGGGGGCATTCTTCAGCATCTTGTAGATAAATACGTCTCACCATGGGGTGGATTCTTTATCGTGCTCTCACTGATTTTAAGCCAGCATTTGATCTTGTTCCATGTGCTAGATTATGAAATAAATTTGAGAACTCCTGTGTAGATAGACAGATGCTAATTCTTATCCATCTCTCAGCCTCTGTTATTATTTATAATGATATCAAACAGGACTGCATTCCCGCACCTACTCTATTCAGTTTTTTATATTAATGATTAAATGTTTGTCTGATCCCAGATTTCATCTCTACAAACTGGACTCTATATTGCTTTCAACTTTACTTTATGCAGATGATGCAGTACTGATCTCTTGTATTCTGAAGACCCTTGGACCATATTGTGATCTCTTGACCATTAACAATAGTAAATCTAAAATCATTGTGTTTATTAGAGAAGGATAAAAGCATAGTTGGACGATTAATGGGAATGCTAGTTAGTAGGAGACATTTTTTAAATATTTAGGTGTAAGTTTTTTTATTCTTCTGGGTCTTGGCACACTGAAAGTAAGAATGTAGTTAGAAATGCCAAAAGAATACTTTGCTTTGAAAAATATATACCAGAGATGGCCAATATATCACTTTATCATGTCTTTGTGGCAAAGGTTATTACATGGTTGCTGTATAACTCCCACCTATGGATGTGAATAACTATAAACCCTTGAAATCATTCAGACTATATTTCTAAGTCATATTTGCAGTTCCCTGCAGTGTTCCAAATACTGTTTTCTGTCCAGAAGCAGGTTTAATTTCTCTGGTTGAATCAATTACTGGATGAAATTTGTTTTCTGTCCTGTGAATCTTGCACCTTAACACTAACAGATACTTTTCAGTCAAAATGGAAAAGGTTCCTTTCTGCGGGATATTATTTTAGTAGTTTAATGGTCTTGGATTATTCCACAGCTAAATCTGAAATCAAGCAAACAATTTGGGGCTTGAAGTTAAATACCATTTAAAATATCACTTCAGGAACAACAAATTGGTGCTTTCAAACTATTTAGCTAATTCATTGATTCCTAAATACAGGATAGTTTTCACTCTAGCCTAATTTAACATTATTCCATCAGCTTTATTAGAAGAGAGATGCCACTTCAGGAGCATTTATGCCTTTACACTATTGGGGAAATTGAAATGGCTGGACATATGTGGCTGTCTATTATGACCTTGGTTATGTATTTATTACATTCAACCTCCCAAAAAATCCTGGGAAGAGTGGAGGAATAAATATCTCCTTTTTTCTTGCAAACCATGAATCTAAATCCTCAGATACAGTTGCCAGATTTGGTACAGCTGCCAGAGTCCACCAAGATACAGTATTGCTTTAGTGAAAAGTATTTTCTTTATATGTACATGTACGTGTGAAGTGTCATCAAGTCACAGCCAACTTATGGCAGCCCCTTAGAATTTTCAAGGAAGAGACTAGCAGTAGTGGTTTTGACTTGACAGCGAAACATAAACATCTATAATCTGTCTGTATTTTATGTTTTTGTGTGTGTGTCTATTCTGGTTCTCAAAGGAACCCCCCAATACTCTTGTTTTTCTAAGATATTACTAGAAGTGGAGAGCTGAAGACAGGTTCCAATGACCCAGAAAGCTGAAATTCATAATGCTCTGTTTTCAGGGAAAACATGCAACACTTGCCAGAAGAAAATCAAATTACTAGAACAACCATGGGGAAATTGTTACCTGTGACCATTCCATAAAAGGCTGTTTCTCTCTGACACTTGTGTTAAATTCCATAGATTATTTCTCTTGAACTGTTCTCCACAATTCATTCCAAGTGAAGTGAATGTTCCTAAATAGGCTTGGTGATTCAAGCTCACTGAATTCCAGATTTGGGCCAAATCCAGGCCTATTCAGGTGTATTCGAGCCATATGTGGCCCGAATACATCTTGCCCTAATACAATCTGATCCGAATACAAGGTAGGTAATTGCACAACTCAGGGGCCTGTTGCGCAGCCTGTTCTGCTTCCCAGGTGGTTATTTAGGTGCCCTGCACCTGGCCAAAGCAGAATGTAAGACTCACTGACTCAGTTAACAGTTCAATACTTAAAGCTTTAATTGTAACAACGTTGACAGACCCTGACTCCTCCCGGGTCTAACTAAATAAAGGTTACTTTGTTGCAGAAACTTTCTGGAGGCTGGAACTTATTGTAAATACTGTGAGCCTATAACATCTATAACTGTTTAACTTAAATACTGTGAGCCTATAACATCTTTGACTGTCTAACTAAATACTGAGAGTCTATAACATCTTTGACTGTCTAACTTGTTGCTGTCACCCAGCTTCCGTTGGCACCTAACTGCCCAAACCAGATGGGTTGCTGGGTAATAACTGCCGTAGAACACCAACCCTAGGGCTTCTTAAAGGGACAGAACTAAATTAGGTTCCCTCCCATTGAATACTATACAAACATAGCTAAACCCATTCTATATAAAGGGAAACTAAATCTTAAAGGGGCTGTGTGCGAATGACACTCCCGCCTAAAACTTCCTCTGGAAGTTTTACCTTTATCAACTTCCATTAACTATACTTAACTATTCTTACTGTACTACTCTTAATAACTATCTATCCCTAATACATAATATCAACTATGCTAACTGTAAACTTCTATGCTAACTATAACTATAAACTTCTAACAATCTTGATTGCAGAATTCAAACTGCTTGTGGTTCACTGAAGTTCAACGTTCAGGAACTCTGAATAAAGAAGAATCTCCATCTTCATTCTTAAAATCAGGGTTAAAGTCATTAAGTAGCAGAAAATGGACGTTTTCCACAAGACATTTATCCACTGCTACAAAGAGAGGAGTCTCTCCTTTCATGTTTGTCTGTTGCCACTGACTAGGTGTGGTGATCTTACGTATTTGATCCACTCTATTACTCACATATACGTAAAATCTATGATGTATATTGTTAATATATCCTAGCACTACTTTGCTATCTGTATAGAGCACTACTTCCTGAAAGGACAAGTCCAATTCCCTTTGGATAATTTCTAAAAGTTGTAGTAGCTACTTTTCTGTTATTTATAGTTCAAGGCGGGGTATGGTGTGGCCCTGCCTTGGTGCTAGCTTAGCCTTTCCTAAAATAAAACCTAAGTACACTTGATCACCTCGGATCACTCTAAGATAGGCCACTGCAGCAATCGCTTGAACTGAAGCATCTGAAAATATATGGAGTTACAGATGTTCTGAACTGGGTGAAATGAACACATAACTCCTTGGGACACTGACTTGTTCCAAAGCTGAAAGAGTTGACCTCCAGGATTCCCATTTGGACCTTTCAAGGTCTGACAAAGGTTGATCCCAACCTTTAATGTCCTGAGTTAGCTCTCTCAGCAAGCATTTACCTTGAATACTGACTGGTGCTGCAAACCCAAGGGGATCGAAAATACTGTTGAGTGTGGATAGCACTCCTCTACGTGTGAAGCTCTTCTTTGAGTCTGGAACTTGAAAGGTAAACTCATCCTTTTTAACCTTCCAGCACAAACCCAAACTTCTTTGTATTGTTGAGGACTCCTGTCCTAATTCTAAAGTTTCTATTTCCTTTACTTTATCTTCTTCGGGAAAGGCTTGCAGCACTTCTGGACTATTTGAAACAATTTTGTGTAATCTTATGTTGGCGATTTGGCCAACATATGCTGAGTTTGTTTTGAGAAGATTGATTGCTTCTTGCGGGGTGGGTGTAGATTTTGAAAGCATCATCTACATAAAAGTCTCTGTGAACAAATTGACTCACTTCTGATCCATATTGCTGCTCTAAGAGTTTTGCAGTCTTCTTAAGTCCATAGTTTGCAATAGCTGGTGAAGGGCTGTTTCCAAAAACATGAACACACATTCTGTACTCTTGCACCTCTGACATCTGATATGGATCCTTAAACCACAGAAAACGAAGATAATTTCTATGGTCTTTTTCTGACCCAAAGGAATAGAACATTTGTTGAATATCTGCCATAATTTGCAGCGGCTTCCTTTCTAAAAAACACAACAGTACTCCAAAAGATTGTTAATTAAACTCCGGTCCTGTCAGCAGAACTCTATTAAGAGATGTGCCATTAAATAATGCACTAGAATCAAACACCACTCGTACCTTTTATGTGGCTTCTGGGGGTGATGGACTCAAAAAATGGTAAATACCAGCATTCTTGAGGTGGTCTTCAATGTCAGGAGCTTTTTTTCGGCATAGCCCTTCTCTATCATGGTGTTAATGAAGGCAATAACATCCCTCCTTTAACTGTGGTTTTTTTTTCCATGTTTCTTTGGAGTGCTTTCAAATGTTGCAGTGCCATGACACGATTATTTGGTAACTTGTCTCTGGGTTCTTTGAAGGGTAAAGGTGCAATCCAATTTCCTTGCTCATCCTGCTGACACTCTCTTTCCATTATGGCTAGGAAACGCTTTGTCTTCTATGGACAAGGCTGGCTGGTCATCATGGACTGTAATTTTAAACACCGGATGACTCCAACTCCTCTATGCTATGATGTTGTATCTGGATGTGATTTGGGCAGTCCAACATCTGCGTGGGTGGAATCCATTTGGCATAAACCCCATGCAGAAGGTGTGTGCATGTTCAGGTATTCTTTGTGGTTCAAACAAACTGGGCCTAGAATGGTCCACCCCAGCCCTAACCTCTGAGCAAATGGCATTCCTGGGGACCTTTCACTTGTTCTTTGACTACGAACACCTCTGGACAATCTGTGCCGATAAGCAGCAGAATCTTAGCATTTGGGTCAAGCTCTGGTATCTTGTCTGCTATAGACTCCAGGTGCTTGTGATGCGTGGCAATGCTTCTTGTTGGGATTTGTCTTTTGTCTTTAGGAATATGTTGACATTCAAGGAGAGTAGGTAGTTTAAATTGCTCTGTCCCATCAGTTGATTGCAGAACAAATCCTGGTGCTGTTCTTCCTGTCATGATTTGATTTCCACTACATGTGGTCATGACATATTCTATCTCTTCTGAGTGTATGTTAAACATTTCAAAAAACTCTGGAGTGGCTAATGAAGTATCGCTTTGTCGTCTAATGCCACATACATACGTTGGGCTTGATGGGTGAAGCTTTTGAGTAAACATCTCTTGAGACAAATCGGATGGCAAGTCACATTATCTTTTGTTCCATCGCGACATGGTAGTGCATGTGCGCTGTTGCCGTTCTGTCCTCCTTTGGTTGTGATGGTTTCTCGGGATATTTTCTGCCTCTTTGGTCTCTTTCTTTGGTAACTGAAGTGGTTTTGTGCGATGTAATGCTGAACAATGCTGTTCACTGGAGCATTCTTGGCACTTTACGCTTTCTTTTGCATTCGTTGGCCATATGGTTCTTGAAAGAGCAACATTTAAAACACAGTTTCTGTTGCTTCATGTAGGACAGGCGCTCTTCATATGGCATTTCTCTGAACTCTTTGCAGTCATTGAGGTTGTGCAATTTTTAATGAACTGGACACATAATTTCCAATGGCTTACTTGAGAATTGTTTGACTGAGTTTGTATTTGTCTCTGTCTTCCTAACCATAACTTGAGGTTTACCTTTAAACTCTTGGAGCGACTTCTTCTCTTCTCTAACACCTTGGTACAAAGAAGGAATCCTGTTTGAAGGATCATTTCTTTCTTTTAGCCAGTCTTGATATAAATCTTACAAGATATGAATATGGTGGATACCTTTGCTGGATGGTTCTCTTTGTAATTAAAAACTTCTTTACCCCATTGCTCTTTCAGGGGAAGGGCAACTTGTCGATAACTTCTCTTTGAGTCAAATGCTGATCCAAACATGCAAGTCCTGGCAGCTCGGGGTTTCTTTTGCAGACTCCATCTCTGAAAGCAGATCTGTCAAATCCTTACAGTTTCTTGCAATCTTTCATTGCAAGTTTGGGAAAGGTTTTAAGCCTTTGCTTAAGTGAAGCTTCTATTTCTGAAGATGCTCCATATCTTTCATCTAATCTACTCCATGCTGCGTTCTAAAGCCATGTGAGGGTTTCTTACATGTGCTGCATAGACTCTTCTTATTTCTGCTTGACGATGTTGTTCCCAACCAAGCTATAAGCAAGGTCAGCTCTTCCTTGGCATCTAGTTTCAGGTCTTTGAGACCTCTTTGGAATGTAATTTTCAAAGTAGAAGTAGTCTTCTGGCTTATCAGAAAACTTCTGAATGCCTCTGTCCGCTAAATCTCTTCTAGGATTTCTGGAAAGGGTAGCTTTCAAAACGTCTGACCAATTTGGGATGTCAGGTTGCATAATGGGATTTGTTGCCTGATGATCACGGAGTAGAGTATAACTGTGAAGCTGATACTCCAGGTACAACTGTGTGTCTTCAGGAGACTTCTGCTCCTGTCTAAAACTGTAGAGTCGAAATTGGGCATCCCAACTGGATTTGTAAAGGTTTTCCTCCCCTCATTCTGTTCATTTGCTAACTGACTTTGCTTGTTGATTACTTGGGGCAGCTCATTTTGTGGTACTGTCTGCTGACTCACCACTACTGGCGCACTTAACCATGCTATGCTGTGGTTGGAACTGGACCATGGATTGCTGCACTCTGGACATCTGGGACATTAGTTCTGCTGATTCTGCAGCTGCCAGATGTTCTGTCACTCTGAATTCTTCCGAATCAGCAGTCACTTCTCCAAAGTTGGATGTCTGTTGGATTAAATAGGAAGATACCTTCATCATAGGGTCTTCTTCCTCTATTTCCTCAGAGCGGAAGGTAAATAAACTCTCTTTAAGGCCTTGCTCCAAAACTTGAGCTCTCATTATCAGTTTTTCTGCCTTTGCTCTTTGTTTTAGTGTTGACAAGGCTGCATCTACTTTTGCTTGTCGAGCCTCTTCCTGAGCTTTCAACTGTGCCTGACCGGCAGCTTCCTGGGCTTTCAAATGAGCTTGTTCTTCAATGATTTCTTCTTTTTGTTTTAAGAAATCTACTTGTTTTGCAGCCGCTGCATTGTAGCTTTTGGCTTTTCAGGATCTTCATTTCCATAGCCAATCTTTGGGAACGACAAGAGGCACTGCTATAATTTGAGCCTGACTTAGTGCTTCTTGTTCTGTGGGATGTGTGGGAAGACAAGGTTTTAGTTGCAGATTTACTGCCACACTTGCTTGGCACTTCAGGTGTAACCTTTCTTGGAATGTGAGGTGACATTCCTCTTCCCTATTGTCCTCTGAGTAGGGATGCAGTGTCTACAGTTGGTTTGGTGGATTGTTCTTCTTAGCGTGCTGGATCTCTGATTGTTGACTTGCTTGCAACCCTTTTGCTGCTGATAAACCACACATAATGTTGTTAAAGAAGTTTGCCTTTTTTTCTCTCTGATCCTTCTCCATCTTTGTCTTGATATTCAAGGCTTCTGATGTATTCATCGGCTCTAGGAGGGAAATCGTATCTCTTAGCTGACCTTTTCCGCCAAAGGTACTGTTGTTGTAAGGTCTCTTTACAACTTAATATTTCTTCTTCTTGTACAAGGCATTTTCCAGATTGATAAATAGCTAGGAGGTCTTGCCACGCCTTAGAGCATTTGAGCTGCAATACATTCACCTGATCTTGCAAAGATGCTAACATTTTGGTAGTGGGCTTTTATTTCTAGCATTGCTTTGTGAAATAGAGCTTGTTGGCTCTGAGTGAGTTTCTTCTCTTTCTTGCATTGCCGGTGCTCCTAGCAAAGAAGACTTCAATTTTCCTATGCCCAGCTACTTTAGGGCTTGTAGGAACCAATCTCTCTCTTCTGCCGGTGCTCCTAGCAAAGAAGACTTCAATTTTCCTATGCCCAGCTACTTTAGGGCTTATAGGAACCAATCTAGAGCTGTGGCTATGCTAAACTCCGCTGCTTCATATTGATGTATTTGGGGCTGTGTAGGGATGGGGGAGGAAGGGGAAAGTGAGGATGATGTATGAGTCTGAAATTGTGTGCATCGAGGAATGCTGCTGTAAATTTCGTTGTGCGTGCACAATGACAATAAAATGCTTATGCTTATGCTTATGCTTATCTCTCTCTTCTTCCAGTGCTCCTAGCGAAGAAGACCAACTTTCCTATGCCCAGTTACTTTAGGGCTTGTAGGAACCAATCTCTCTCTTCTTCCAGTGCTCCTAGCAAAGAAGACTTCAATATTCCTATGCCCAGCTACTTTAGGGCTTATAGGAACCAATCTCTTACTGTTGCTAGGCAGACTTTCTTTGTTCCTTTACTTGCTTCTCACCAACTGAAAACTTTCAGTTCGGCCTTTTGGAAACTGGAAACAATCAAGTTAGACTGTTCTGCTTCCCAAGGTGGTTATTTAGGTGCCCTGCACCTGGCCAAAAGCACAGAATGTAAGACTCACTAAGTCAGTTAACAGTTCAATAATTAATGCTTTAATCGTAACAACGTCGACAGACCCTGTCTCCTCCGGGTCTAACTAAATAAAAGGAGTTACTTTGTTGCAGAAACTTTCTGGAGGCTGGAACTTATTGTAAATACTGTGAGCCTATAACATCTATAACTGTTTAACTTAAATACTGTGAGCCTATAACATCTTTGACTGTCTAACTAAATACTGAGAGTCTATAACATCTTTGACTGTCTAACTTGTTGCTGTCACCCAGCTTCCGTTGGCACCTAACTGCCCAAACCAGATGGGTTGCTGGGTAATAACTGCCGTAGAACACCAACCCTAGGGCTTCTTAAAGGGACAGAACTAAATTAGGTTCCCTCCCATTGAATACTATACAAACATAGCTAAACCCATTCTATATAAAGGGAAACTAAATCTTAAAGGGTCTGTGGGGGCATGACACAGCCTGCTCCTCCTCAAGCTGCCAATGTTCCCTCTGATTTCCAGCAGCAGCAGCAGCAGGAGGAAGAGGCTAATCTGATCCTAGTGGTGTCTTTTGAGGAGGGGGATGACCCCTCTGAACTGTTCACCCCTGGGACTAAAAGGCTCCTGGAGGAACTAGGTGACGAGGTTGTGGGGACACCATCTTTCCTCCTGGGCCTTCCAGAGCCCAGCAGACCTTCCGAGGGGACTCAGGAAAGAGACTGGAGTCAGAGGAGGAGGAAGAAATGGCGCACTTCATGGTGCTGCCATCTCAACCCCCTCTCCCACCGGCACTTCTTCCTCATCCCCTTAGACACAGCGTGTCTATCCAGAACTCCTCACAGGAGGTGGCTCCAGGTGTACCTGGAGCTGGTGGCCAGCATGGGTCCACCCTCACATCCGCAGTCTGGAAGCACTTCCAGGTGGTGGCAGATGATCCCTGCTATGCACAGTGCCAGCTGTGTAGGGCACGGATCAGTCATGGGGGGGACTTGTGTCATCTCATGACATCTAGGTTCCAGAACCATTTGAAGAAGCAACACCAGGATGTGCTTCTTCAGGAGGAGAGAGAGGCTAGTGAGGTGACCTGGAGGCCATCAGCTGGGCCTGAGGGGAGCGGTCCATCAACCTCCCCTTGTGCTCTCCCAGGTAGCGCCATTGCTGTGCACCGGAATTCCAAAGGTGCCTGCAGGGTCAGAATTCCAAAGGTGCCTGCAGGCTCAAAAAGATTGGGGATCCCTTCACTTATATAATGTGAATTAGTGTTTACATAATGGCCAGGTGGTTTGCAGAAAACAATTCTGGAAGAAGAGAAACCATATGGCAATTGGTCCCAGATGATTAAATGAATTTATCTTCTCAACTCTCCCTATCCAGGTATGCTGCCATCTTCCCACTCCCTTATCCTGCTTCTTTCTGGCTCAGTGAAAATGTTCATGCACGATGCACCACAGGTGGCATTGCAGTGCACTTTTTGAATGCATGACAAGTAACTAGACAAACTAGGGGTTCACCTGTTCATAAACAATAACTGATTGACTCCCTGTTTGTAACTGGCAAACACCTGTGAGCTAAACTATTTGGTGCTTGTGCATCCCTAGTGACATCGCTGTTGTGGTGCTGGGATGACTGATTTGTGATATTTCCTATGTTGGCATATGTTCATTAATTCATGAATAGGACCAAATAATTTTCATTTTTTCTGATTCCATATGTTGTCATTATCACAGGGTTTGATCTGCCCAATTTTAATTGCTGTCATTCATATGCCAATTTATAGCTATACAGAGAAGTTATTGTACATTAAAACAAGTAGATCAATTGGCAATTGCCACATGAAACACTTTGCAGCAGTAATGTGAGATCACTTCTCTGGTCAAAATACAATTTGTGTGTAAATTGTAAATAAAAGGTCAATTTTCATCAAGAACTGCAAAAATGTTCTAAACTTTGTTTGTATAAGGGTATTCTCCAAATGCTTTTCAGTGGCTATTGTCCAGGAAGAGGGCTGGCTCCCATCACTCTGCAGGCTTCCCCACCCCTCTTCCTGACCTGGACAGTTGCCTGAGGAGCATAGGATGCCCACATGTGCCAACCTCACCCCTGGACTTACCAGCAGACACCAGAGCTTCATGGAAGCCAAAAGCCGGGAGAAGCTGCTGGGAACTGACTGAATTAACTACCAGCTGGAGCAGGCCTTGGCTATTCCACTGAGAAGAGTAGGACTGGCACAGCCCCAACCCAGATGCATTTAACAGGCTTCAGCAATGCATTTCCACGGAGTGGAGCAGGACCAGCACAGCTCAGAATAGGCAGCAGTCAGGGATGAGGGCCTAGAACCCTGATGGACAAATCCTAAGTTGACAGGGCTCAACTAACAGCCTGCCAAACACTAATAGTAGGCTGAAATAGGGAGCTCCAAGGAAGAAGGAATCCTTTTGGGAGGGATAAAAAGAACACAGGGAAGGAGGCCAAGGGAGAAGGAAAGGAAGGAGAGAGTTGAGAAGTGTATAAGAGTACTTTAAACTGCTTGCCATTATTGTCTACCTCCTGGAAATGGCTGACCTCTGTGTGCTTCTTTGTTCTGTCGGTAATTCACCAGGGCATTGGCTTACCCTGCAAGGATTGTGGGGAGGGGAGAGACAGCTATACTCATACCTGTCTACATCTGCCCAATTGACCAAAGGGAAAAAATCTTATTAATTTTCAGAAAAAACATATGTTCCATAGTTTTCTCAATCCTGCTGAGGTGGGAATGTGATTTGTCTCTCCAGGACCCTCTTTTTATCATGAAGAATGAGGAATTTACTCCCCCAACTGTAGTCTTAAACTGCAAGATCAAAATGAGGAGCTGACCTGTTTCTGCTTAGTCACAGATTTTTTTCACTTAGAGTTATTTTCTGTGGCTATTTGCTGGCCAGAATTGTGACATGCTCTCAAAAATACTTGCTGACATACTCCCCTTCTCAACTCAGCCAATGCAGAGATTGGAGGAAGATTCTTGAACCAACTTAACCAAGCAGATGCTCCCTCCTCCTCTCTTATATTTGGAGAAGTGTGAGCCAAGGCATGAGGCTTTTTCATGGTTACAGAGACCAAACAACTCCCATTTCAGAAAAAAAGAATTTATGTGTAATGATATAAGAAATCCTTAGGTACAAAAGTAAATATGTACAGTTGAACAAGGCATATCGGGGTGGGGGGGGAATGGAACCCGGAAAGAACACCTGTTTTGGGTGCCCTCTGCCCCCCATGCTTGGGAGCTGTGGTGGCTCGGATGGGCATCGCAGCAGCAGGTTGATTCCTGGGCCGGCCGGCTTCCGCAGCAGCCATCTCAACCACTCCCGCCTCCCCCAGGCCCTGGTGAGGGCAGAAGCTGGCCTGCAGGGCGGTGTGGGCAGGGTGACATGGCAGGCAGCCCAGTGGCCAGCCTGCTGCCATGGTGCCTGTCTGAGCAGCCCTGCCCCTGAGGGCACAGGGAGGGAAGGAGGCAGCTCGGACAGGTGCCACAGCAGCAGGCAGGCTCCTGACAGCAGGCTGGCTCTGTCTTTAGGTTCCTCCCCTGCACCGACCACACTCTTCCAAGCTGGGTAAGTGAGGGGGAGGAGGGAGGTGGGGGCGATTTTGCATGCCCCCACTGTTGCACCCCGGGTCATTTGACCCCACCTGTCCCTGTGGATGGTACACCACTGACAGTTGAACAGCAACTGCAACAGCTGAACAAGAAAATAAATGTAATCACGTAATTCTCTTTCCTTAAATATACAGTCACGCTATAGTCACACTATAAAACAAAAGCTAAAATCTAAAGTCTACATGCCAAAAGAAAATACCTACAGGGGAAAAAAACTCCATGTTTTCAGTACATGTGCAAAATTCCAAAATTCCAATATCATTTCAAGCAGAGTGGATGGCAAAGCATAGAATACAAAAAAGAAAAAAAGAAAAGAGAAAAGTAATTGATAACATTGATAGAACAAATTTATGGTTTAGGTTGGCCATCTCAAGTGACCATTGATTAACCAATCAGGGTCAGTCTCAACCAGAAAGTTCTAGATGAAGAGTAAATCTACTCCTACCTCCTAAAACAAAACCTTTCCAATTAGCCTCCCACTAACCAGTTCCAGCTGGTTGGAATTAATGAAGATGACTCCACACTTTCTAACAAGTGTTACAACCTTGGAGAGAACTCATGAGAAAGAAAAAAGGATTTTTACATCTTACAGCAAACCAAATTTATTTTCTCTTAACAGTTGTCTATTATAGTCCCTTCCGCACATGCAAAATAATGCATTTTCAAACCACTTTCACAACTGTTTTCAAGTGGATTTTGCCATTCCGCACAACTTCAAAGAACATTGAAAACAGTTTGAAAGTGCATTATTCTGCATGTGCGGAATGCGCCTATGTTTGTGATTCAGCAACAATGCTTAGTGCTTCAGATTGCATAGATATAAAACCACTGGTTTGGAAATGTGAATAAATCATCACTGATAGCAACAGGGTGCTCAGCTCAAAAGGAAACGGAAATTGCATGCAGATTCTGCTCACTTATTGCATTGCTTCCAATTCTTCAGCAAAGTTATACAAACTTATAGATACTGCCCATGCCTTGTTGCATTTTCCTCAGACCCATATTCAACAAAGTTTAAGAGATATCAAATAGCTAGCTAAAATTGCTACTAGGCTTGAGCAAAACAAAAAAAATGGTAACATTTGGGGTTGGGTTTTTCTGGCTTTACAATTATCAATAAAGCCAAAAACTGTGAATACCTGACCCGCCCGCCCCCCCCAATCAGTTCCATTTGAGCCTATGGGGAATTTTTGAGGGTTTTCACAGTTTTCCATCTGTGTGTGTGTGTGTGTGTGTGTGTGTGTGTGTGTGTGTGTGTGCATTTTTTCTGTATAGGAATTACATGCAACCTAACCTTGCAGGGTGAGCTCTTTTGAGAGACTCCCCCTCCCTGATAATGAGTAATCCAGGTTTCAGCTAAATTTGGTTCAGTGGTGTTTCCTAATTACCTCATGTGCCCCCAAAGGGATACCCCCCGTCTCCTATTAGAAACCATTGGAAACAATGGGAGATGTGTTTACCCTTTGGGGACCCTAAAATTGGATCTCCTTAACCAAACTTCACCAATCTGGGTGCTCTTATCAGGAGAGTCTCCCAAAGCCACCATGCAAGTTTGGTTTGGTGGCATTTTTCAAGGTAGAGACACCAAACTTGCATGGTTTTACTCTGCAGTTTAGGGGAAAAAATTCAAGCCTCTTTAAATGGTTGCTCAGTGGCTACACACTGTGGAATAGTCCCTTTAAAGTTTAAATGGCCAAAATGTATTCAGGTTATTTGGTGTTTCAACTCTTTGTTTTGGCTTCATTTACTGTTTTGGTGTTTGGGGCTGAATAAAACCCCAAAAAGTTGCATAAGGTTTTTTCCAAGATTTTTGCTGACTCAGCTTAATTGAATTAAGAAGCCTGTATCTAAGAGTCAGACATGACTAAACAGATAAAGAAGAGAATGTCTACTTTAGAGTAATTGCTTATATTATAATTTAAAGATGAGTTCCACATTTTCCAAAGAAATTAGTTTCGTTTGCAATTAAAGTGATTGACATCTCTGAGATTCTTCCATATTTCCTGCTGCGTTTGAAACACTCAGAAGCATTTATTCTTCACTTGCTAAGTCTATCTAAATTCTGTCATGTCTTCTCATAGACTTTATTGTTTACACTGTGTCTACTTATAAATACCCTTTGGTCAGATGAGATTTTAAAGAACTCCTTGCTTCTGACACAAACTTCAAATACCCCCCTTTCTTTTTGTTCCTATGTCTTATACGTTTCCTCACAAGTGGTTCTTAGTCAGGCTTTGAAATTGCACAACAAAGGTTTATACAACTATATATTAGTTTTGACAGCTCTGCTTCCACCAGTTTCTTATGCAGAACACTTTGCAAACATGTGGCTTTGATTCTAATGTTAAAAGCTACATAATTCAGGACTGTGACAAAATAAGGTGGCCTCTTTCAAATAAGGAAAAGTTGATGTTTCTGGAGTTACAGTAAAAAAACGTGAATTCCTCTTCTTGATGATGATGATGATGTTGATGATGATGATGATGATGTTTAATATCACAGCTGCCAGTTCTTTAGCTGGTTGTTGGCTTTTTATTACAATTCAAGCCTTTCCCAGATGCCTAGGAAGTTGTAATGTATCGATGCAATATTCCAGCAGATCCATGGTTTCACAGATTCCTTCTGAATCTGACCAACATTGATTTTGTCAATTTGAAGATGTTTCAAGTGCAGTCCTAGTGTTTTCGGAATAGTGCCCAAGGTGGTGATTACCACTGGGATGACCTCAGCTGGTTTGTGCCATAGTCGCTGAAGCTCAATTTTCAAATCATGGTATTTAGTGCTCATGGTATTCTCATGTTCTTTTTCAATGATGCTGCTGTCACAAGGTACTATTATGTTGATGATGGTCACTTTCTTGTCCTTGATCACTGTGATGTCAGGTGAATTATGTGACAATATTTTGTCCTTTTTGATTCATAAGTTCCACAAGATCTTGACCTTATTTTCTGTGACTTTCATGGGACAAGGTTCCCACCAGTTTTTAGCTTTCCTAATGTTGTAATTCTTGCATAAATTCCAGAGGATGATCTTGGCCACTGAGTTATGCTTCAGTTTGTACTCAGTCTAGGCAATTGTTTTGTAGCAGCTGAGTAAATGATTGACAGTTTCATCAGCTTCCTGCACAATCTTCACTTTACATCATCTGAGGAATTTTTGATTCTGGCCATGATCATATTTGTTTTAATCACCTGCTCTTGAGCAGTAAAATCAGTGATTCCATTTTCTTTTTAAGAGTTTCAGTTGTTAACCGCAGCCAGGTCTTTTCGCTGTCCACGTTGTTCTTGATCTTCTCCAGAAATTGGCTGCGCAGTGCTTTGTTGTACCAACTTTCAGTTCTTGTTTTAATCACATTTTTTCTGTACTCCTGTTTGGGTCTCTGGGCTTTCAGTGAATGCCTGTTCTTCATTTACTCAGTGTCTGTTCTTGACTACATAATTGATCAGTGCATATTTCTCCTTTTCCACTGTTTGCTTCACTTGCAGTAACCCTCTCACCAGATCTTCAAGGAAGGTGTAGTCTATCAGTATCACTGTGAGGGTGTAAGGCATAGTGTATTGTCATAAGCTTCTGAGTTTTTCCATCCAGTGCATCCAAATCAACCTGTGTTTAATTTATGATTCCAGAGGTGTATCTGATGACAGGTATGGACCAGGTGTTAATGGCCTTGATGATGTTCCTGCCTCTTAATTTGGATTTCAATATTTTCCTGATCTCCGGTTGTATTCTCTACTGACCATAGTCTTTACTTGCCTTGTCAGTTGATGTTATCCAGCTGGAAAAAGTTCAGGTATTTAGAAGGTTCCTTTTGATTGCACTTGATTAGCTGGCCATCAAGCATTTTTATGCTGTCACTCAGTGATCTTGCCTCTCTTTATCATCATAGTGGCACACTTTTCCAGGCCAAACTTCATTGAAATATCTGTGCTGAATATTCTGATTGTTCACTAGTGACTAGATTTCTGTGTTTGATTTCCTGTTGAGCTTCATGTACAGCAACTGTGAGATTTTTTCCAAGTCTTTGGCCATTTGATATCCTGACTTGTATTCTATACAGTCACTGTTAGTGAGATCATGTCGATGATCAACAGTAAGGGTGATAGTGAATCACCTTGGAAAATTCCTCGCTTGATGTTGACTGTTCCATAGTTTTCAATTCTGACTGCCAGTTCAGTTTTCCACTGTCTCATTGCTTTTTCAGTGAATACTCAAATGTTTTTGCTGAAATCAATTGTTTCCAAGCATTTCATGATCCAACCATGGGGCAGTGAGTCTAATGGCTTCTTGAATTTCGATCCATACCATACACAAATTTATTCTTCAATTGTTGAAGTTCTCCATTATCATTTTGTCTATCAGGAGTTGATCTTTTGTACTCCGTTCCTCCTTTTGTTCCCCTTTTGCTCCACCAGTAGGATGTTAATCACTTCCAAATAGTCCATGATGTTATCCACTATTATACCAGTGAGCAATTTGAACATCGTAGGCAAACATGTTATTGGTCTGTAGTTTTCAGGTGTTGTCCCTTTTGTTGGATCTTTCAAAATTAAATATGTCTTCCCAGTTGTTAGTGAGCTGGAATGATTTCACCATTTTGCAAGGTTTCACTGAATTGTTGGCCATTATTGGGTGCAAACAAGTTAGATATTTGAGCCAGAAGCCATGTGTTTGATCATAGGGTTAAGCAATACTGAAAATATTTGCTAAAATTCGGATTCGGGTTTATTTGGGCATAAAAGTATCTGTATGCCAGAATAAGATAAATATCATATTCAGTATACCTGAATAATTTGGGTCCATCAGATTTTTTTTGGTATTTTTGGTGTTTTTTGGGTTTCAGCCTGCAGGGGGCACATTTTAAAAGTTAACAGCATCAAAATTTCCAGATATCTTCCGGAGAATCTCCTGATGATACTACCCAGGATTGATAACGTTTGGTTTGGTTGGTTAAACTAAATCAAACCTGTCAGCATCTTCTTCTCTCCAGGCAGATCTCCTCTGCAAGGGCTGGCATGTCCCATGAAGGCAGGCTGTCAATGACCAGTCACCAGATAGAGGGAAGACAATTTCAAGGCTGTCTTGAAGTGTCTCTCTCTACCTCTGGCAAAGAATGGGCTGGGTGGAACCAGCACCCTTGCAATTTATGTTTTGGGCCAGGCAGGCAGGCAAGGCAACCCAAATCCCAGGGAATAAAAACCTTCCCTGATTGGCTAAGGAGCAGTGTTGAGCAATTACTCTCACACTTCATTGGCCAGTTTAACCTTTCCCCTCCTCCTATGTTCTCTGCCCTGGCAACAAATTTTAAAAACAATGGACTGAGACCTGAAGCCAGCTCAATAGAACAATCAGAGTTTTGTTTCATGCCTCCCCCTCCCTTTCTCTCCTGTAAGCAAGTAATCCCCCACGTAGTAAGGGAAGAAGACAACATGTCTGACTTGAGGAGCTGCCTGCAGAATAATAGTAAATTTAATCTTGTTGAAAGAGACTCAAATTCAGGGGTGTGTGTGTTTCTCTAGGTTTTTTCCTCTTGTTTAAAACAAAGCCGCTTGCTGCCGAATTGGCGGGGGGGATTATCTGGTGTTTTTTGCTGTTGTTGATTTTCAACAAAGCTGCTTCCCGCCACCAAATCCCATAGGGGGGGGGGAATTCTGTGCATTTTTTGGTTTGTAAAACGAAGCTCCTTACCGCTGAATTGGAGGAGGTTTCTCTGTTTTTTTGTGTTTCTTTAAATGAAGCCTACTGCTGCTGACAATTTCCACGGAGAGGGGGGATTGTCTTTTTTTCCCTTTAAAGCTGTGCATGCCACCGAATACATACAAGCTGATCTGAATACTTTCTATTCTGATCGGCTCATATTGGGGCATATTGTATTCGGGCTGAATATGGCCCGAATAGGCTGCAATTCAGCATTTTAGGTGATCATGTCCAAGTGCCATCCAGTTGTTTACAGTGTAGTTTGCATAGGTTCCAAACTGATGTGAGCTTTTAATATTCTCCATTTAAATGCTGAAGACCATTTTCAGTGGAAGGAGAGATTGCATTAAAATTCATTTAAATACTGAGAGCTGAGTAAATTCATGTATTTAGCTTGTCATTTTCCAAATTCAGTGCCATCCCTAGAAATAAACTATGCATAATCTCAAACTGTTTGAAAAATGGCAGGGTCTGCTCTTCTGCTGGCTATTACAGAAAAACTAAAATTTGACAAGTTGTTTAGATTACTAGAGAAAAAAATATGCATATGCATATTAGAATGTGCTTAAATTGCAGCAATGCTTTATATGCAGAACTGTCTTTTAAGACTGTTTGGAAACTTCAAAGCAACAGGTTAAGCAGGTTATTGGGAATATTTCTCATGAACATCAAAAGAACTGTATTGACTGTCAATTCATTTTTAGGCAGAATTCTAGGCCTGCTATTCTGAGAACACTTTCCTGGGAATAAGCCTTACTGAATAAAATGGAATGTATTTCTGCATAGACCTGATTAGGATTGCTGCCAGAGTGCTGCTTCTTAAAGTGGTAAGTGTCTCAGGAATATCTAAGGTCTGTGTGCTCTCATATGATCCAGCCCCATTGCTAAGAACTTCAGTCAGGTTCTATGTGTGATAAACTTCTAAGATTAAATAGGTTGTTACAAGAGGGAGAGCCTTCTCTGTTGTGGCACATCGTCCATACAATTGGTTCCCTGTCCATTATCATCCTCTTGGTGATTTATGCTGAAGCTTGGTTGAGTTCCAAAGTCAAGTGCTTTTTGTGGGGGGGGGGGGGTTGCACATTTTATTGCTGTTCTGCCTGAAGAAATACGAAAAATAAAATAAATAGAATAAAGAAATTAAATAATTGTTTAAGAATGTGCAAATCTGACAAACAGGGAAATGTGACAAATGAAACTAGAATGCTAAGAAAAGCATATAAGTGTTGGAGCAGCTTTAGGGTTTCCTGGATGAAACATCAGCTTTCGACCCCTTCCAGTCTGGCTTCCATGCTGGGCATGGGACGGAGACGGTTCTCGTCACTGTCACAGATACGCTCCGTGTGCAACTTGACCGAGGCGGATTGGCGCTGCTGGTGTTGTTAGATCTCACTGCAGCGTTTGATGTGGTCGACCACGACCTTTTGGCCCACCGCCTGGCTGCTTCCGGGGTCCGGAGCACTGTCCTTCAATGGATTGTCTCGTTCCTCTGTGGGCGGAGTCAGCAAGTGTGGTGTGGGGACAAAGCTTCCCAGAGGTGCCTGCTTCATTGTGGTGTGCCTCAGGGGGCATTGTTGTCCCCACTGTTATTTAACATCTATATGCGACCCCTTGCTCAGTTGGTATGGAGCTTTGGGCTGGTCTGCCATCAGTATGCTGATGACACTCAGCTCATTCTGTTGATGGAGGGGGGAGCTGTCGCTGCCCCTGCAGCTCTACAGCATTGTTTGGAGGCGGTCGCTGGTTGGTTACAACAGAGCAGGTTAAAACTTAATCCATCGAAGACAGAGATCCTCTGGCTTGGCCGGGGGGGAGAGATTGAGGAATTCCAGCCGCCGGTGTGGGAGGGGGTCACATTGGCGCCGACCTCCTCCGTCCGCAGCCTGGGGGTCCACCTGGATTCATCTCTTTCAATGGAGACCCAGGTGGGCTCCATACAACCCGGCTGGGCGCTTTTCCATCTCTCCGACAGGCCCGACGGCTGGCTCCCCTTCCTCTCCAACGCTTGACTCTAGCCACTGTGATCCATGCAATGGTCACCTCCAGGCTAGGATCTACTATTGTAACTCGGGCTCTACGCGGGCCTTGCCTTGTGTTTTAACCGGAAATTGAAGATGATCCAACATGCGGAGGCCCGGCTGCTCACAGGAGAGGTGCGCACCTTTCGGAGAACATATTTACCACCTGTGTTGCAGCACCGCTTTGCATTGGTTACCGGTTGAATTCTGAATAATCTTCAAGGTGTGGGTGCTGACCTTTAAGGCTCCTTATAAAGCGGCCTGGGACTCTCTATACACTTCGGGACCGCATTACCCCATATGTCTCAAGTCGAGCCTTCAGCGCTCAGCAGAGGCCAATTTACTGGAGATCCCTGGCCCCTCAATGATGCGGCTTAAGCCTCCACTCGGGACCCAGGGCCTTTACTGGCTCTGGCCCCTGCCTGGTGGAACACTCTCCTACTCACCAGCTGTCCGGGACCCTCGCGGGACCTTGGAGAGTTCCCAGAGGGGCTACCTGCAAGCAAGACTGCCGAATTGTCTCCACTCGGACGCCTTCTGGAGGAGACCAGCCACTGAGGGTGCTCCTGCTTTTCATCCTCCCCTCCTGGCTGTATAGGGTCCCTAACATCAGCGGGACCCATCATTCTTCTTGGGAGGGTTGCATATGGGTTCGTGGGATACTGTTTTAGAATGTAAATTTTAAACTTTTATATGTTTATGTTTATATATGCTTTTATATTGTTCACCGCCCTGAGCCCTTTGGGGATAGGGCAGTATAATAAATAAATAAATACATACATACATAAATAATAAATAAATAAATAAATAAATAAATAAATAAATAAATAAATAAATAAATAAATAAATAAATAAATAAATAAATAAATAAATAAATAAATAAATAAATAAATAAATAAATAAATAAATAAATAAATAAATAAATAAAAGGTTGAAAGTTGGGGACAGGGTTTCTCAGCAGTGCTCACTTCAATGCGGTGTGCCATAGGCCATATTATCCCCATTGTTGTTTAATATCTATATACGACCCCTTGCTCAGTTGGTGCAGAGTTTTGGGCAGATCTGTCATCAATATGCTGATGACACTCATCTCATTCTGTTGATGGAGGGAAGGCTGGCCACTGCCCCTGCAGCTCCACATTGCTGTTTGAAGGCGGTTGCTGGTTGGTTGCAGCAAAGCAGGTTAAAACTTAACCCATCTAAAACGGAGGTTCTGTGGGTGAGTTGTGAAGGGTGAGGGGAGGGCTTTCAGCTGCTGCCGCTCTAGGGGGTTCCTCTAACGCTGACCTCCACAGCTTATAACCTTGAGGTCTGCCTGGATTCATCTCTTTCCATGGAGACCCAGGTGGCCCAGGTGGCATTTTTTCTATCTGTGCCAAGCCCAACAGCTGGCCCCTTACCTCTCCCAGTCTGACCTGGCCACTGTGATCCACACTACGGTCACCTCCAGACTAGATTGTTGCAACTTGCTCTACATGGGCCTGCCCTTGCAGTTGATTTGGAAGCTGAAGTTGGTCCAGCATGCAGTGGTGCGGCTTTTCACATGTAGCTCTATACGGGGTCATATCTCTTCTCTACTGCGCCGACTGCACTGGCTCCCAACAGAATACTGGATTACCTTCAAGGTGTTAGTATTAACCTTGGTTGGTATTAACTAGTGGTGCCTGGCCCATCCATGATATGGCTGGTCTCCTCCCGGGCTAGGTCTATCTGTGCCTTAGCCTCTGCCTGGTGGAACATATTACCATCATTTGTTAGAGCCCTGTAGGATCTGGAACAGTTCTGCATAGCTTGTAAAACAGAATTATTCCTCCAGGCCTTTGAAGGGGGGAGGTGTTGACTGTGTGCCATCCTTGTATTTTGTTCCATCTCACCCTGTATTCTATTCTGTGGTTACACCATTTGGACCAGCCCCATGGAACGAAATATTGTTCACCATCTGTACATTTCAGTCTTTTACAATCTAAAATAGTTATAGTTTTATTGTACTTTATGGGATTTTATATTGTGACATTTTGTTATGTTACTGTACTCCACCCAGAGCCCTTTGGGGGGTGGGCAGTATATTAAGTGAAACAAATAAATAATAAAATAAATTAATATACCAGCTAGTATTGATAAAGCATCATCTAAAGTATGATAGTAAATACTTTTTCCATGGTAGAAAGATTTGTTAGATGCTTTTTTGCTAGCTGTGATCTGTGATTATGATTTGGCTTCATATACTGCATCCAAGTAGTTAGAAAACTTGCTTAACATTTATGATACATTTTTAGCTTTCCTTAATACCAAGTTTCTGGCAGTCTGCACTTCAGTGAATAAAGCTCTTGATTCAATTTCACTCACTCATTGCAATGTAAGTACCTGATAGAATATCATCTCCTGCCATTTTAGAGTTTGACATTTCAGTTTTACTCAGCTCATGCTCACAAGCAGAAAAGCAATTCACGGAATGAGCTTGTCACAATACAAAGGCCTCTCTTAAAGAGCCAGATCAGTTTTGACTTCATAACACTTTCATGCTGTGCAGTGGGGATTGGTTAACGAGAATGGGAGAATGGTACATTGGAGCTGATTCTCAGGTCTAACAAAACATCCCCAAAATGCTCCAAGAACTTGCTAAATGACGGAGATGAGTGGACCCTATTTTGTTCCTTTCATTCATTTACAGATTTGTCAACAGTTGTGGCTCTTTGCTTTTTGCTGGTGGGGTTGTATTACACACATATAATGTATGGTTTGTATATATACTGTATACAATCTTCTATATATATAAATGCGAAATACCACTGACTGACTGACTGACTGACACTCATCAAAAGAACTCAAAAACCATCGAAAATACCATGTTGAAATTTGGCACACCGATTCGTTATGTGCTTCAGGTGCTCGCTAAGAAAGGATTTTCCAAAATATTCACATCCACTTGACTTGTTAGATATTTACTGTTCAACTCTGGCCATCTGCATGAACATTCTAAGGGTGACAGTTAAGCACCATGAGTTTCATGTCCTTCAACATGGTATTTTCAATGGTTTTTGAGTTCTTTTGATGAGTCCGTCAGTCAGTCAGTGAGTGGCATTTTGTGTTTATATATATAGCTTTGTTTCACAGGACATGTTATATATATAGCTTTGTTTCACAGGACATTTTAATATGTAGCTTTGTTTCACAGGACATTTGAAGCTCTAACTCCATTTGTCGTATCAACAAGTTCTGCTAATGCCCACCAAACAACAAGCACGATTGATCCAATGGTGCGCCAACTGTATTCTAACACCGCCCTCCTCAACACAAATGAACCTGTTCCTTCTGCTGAAACCGCTAAAGGGAGAAGAGGAATTAAACGCAGAAAGTGATTTACACATTGCATTAGAAAAAGACAACTACAGGAAGCTGCTGCAAAATATGCGAAAACCAACCTGTCAATCCACAGACAGGCTGTGAGGAAATATACTGCATGTCACCCCAAAGTTCACAAACAGGCTGTAAAGAAGTATGCTGAATGTCACCCCAAAATTCATAGAGAGGCTGTGATGAAGTATGCGTAGCAAAGCGCGCGCACGCGCGCGCGCACACACACACACACACACACACATATAACAAATCTTTTACACATATGATATATTTCAGCTGTTCATTTGTCCTTACATCAATTCCAGTGATGCAGGTGAAGCCTGAGCTATTGCGATTTGTTTCAGAAGTTCGGCTTGGCAAGAGGGAAAGGAATGAGATGAGGCATGCAATAAAATGGCAGACAAGGTGCCAAGGAGGAAGTTGGGTGATGGCAGAGGCAATGAGAATAGCCAGGTTTTCTGAGGGAAAGATAAAACATTTTTAATATGACTAGAACCTAACCAGTGAAACCACGTCAACACATCATGAGGTCTAAGAGAACCAATGTCAAAACAACATAGGAACACAACACAAGAAAATCAAAAGAGGGAGTACTTTTGCCATCTCTGTTTTTTGCCAGATGACACCACAAACAATCCAGTGCACATGTGCCTGGCAAAACCCAGGCACACTGGCAGGACCAGCTCAACAGAGCCCATGTCCAGTCAAAAATTTTATACATATATTTTTTCCCATGTTCCTTATATGACTGTGGGAAAACCTGAAAAGATTTTTTTTAGCATTTTTGCTTTTTGCTTTTCAGTTATATACAGATAGTCGGGGGGGGGGGGGGTTGACCAAAAAAAGCTGCTTTATTTTTGGCTTGTTTGATCCCTAAAATCAGTCGGGGAAGGGCGGTATAAAAGTTTAATCAAATAAATAAATAAACAAACAAACCCCTAGGCTCTTAAGGCACTAATTTTGTTACAGGCTTATAACATCTCTTCTTCTTCTTGAGCCCTTTCATTGTCAGACAAAACTGAATCAATGAAAATATTGGCTACCTTCAGGATTAGTTTTCATGATTAGCTTTGAACAGGAACAATAAACATGTGAACATAAAGGAGATGGTTCAGAAAATATTTCAGTGTCTGCCAATAATCTCTTCTACAGTGGGATTGTGTACTTGGAATGGGATGAATTCTGATTCCACAATTATTTGTGGCTGTCTGCAGGTGGACAGGGTCTTGCTGTGTGTGATTTGCTTGGCCCCAACTTATAACACTGAAAAAAGGTAAGGGAACAATTGAAAAGTATTAAAATACTAGAAGTCATTTGTAGGTTCCTTACTTTCTAAATCTGATTAACAGCATAACTATCTTCAAGGCACAACCTGTTAACTTTTCATGGGTTTTTGCTGCAAAAATATAAATTTCATGAATATCTTTTTAGGGCAAATAAGTCCTTGGTATAACCTCTTCACATGGATTTTACAATTGTACATTTGAGTTAATGTGTATCAAATACTTTGAAAATTAAAGTGCTATAGGCAGGATCAAAATTACTGCCACTGCATCATTGAAAGAAGACAAGTAATACCAAGCATATGGGGTTCACTGAAGTTATTGATGCTAATCTGCATTGTTAGTAGAGCATCACCAGAACTTCAGTGTGGATTACTCCTAATGTGAAGCCTCTGTGTTATATAAGCATTTGGCTAACTCCACCATGACTCCAACATATGGATAACTATCACTAGTATTGTTTATCCCAACATGTAATGGTGTCAAAAATTCTTAATCTTTATCCCCTTCCCTTAAGCAACTAAGGGTTTTGCAGATATTCCTGAGTACTAGTGGAGTCACCTTCCAACTCCACCAACAACACAGGTCTGGTTGGCTTGGAAACTTCATTATTAAATGCATCATTAAATCATCAAGTAGCTCTACCTAATTACCACCATCTCACACTGTTCCTGTCAATTCTAGTTAGATCCTAACTGGTACTCATGGACCAGAACCAAGTATAATTATCATCAGTTTAAAGGATGTGGAGTGGAGAGGCAGCTTATTTGATAAGACAATTCAGAGGAAATTAAAAAACTCCTAGTCAGCACCTAAAGGTAACCAAATAATTCCATATTTTTCAAGCAAAGTGGGCTGGTGGATCAGCAGCTAGGCCAAAAATTCTGGAAGCAGGAGGCAAAACAGACTTTGATAACATTTCCATACAGGATCTTCATGCTGCATTTTGTTAGGTTATAGGGCCAAAGCCATCTAATCCTCTTAAGAGGTAGTGAAAGAGACAATTTTGTTGTTGGTTGTTGTTGCTGCTGTTGATGATCTATTAGCTTAAAGAATCATAATATTACATACTTTTGAAAAGGTTGCATTGTTGCAGACTTAAGCCTTTTCAATAAAATTTCAGCAAGGATCAACACAAAAGATGGTTGGTGGGACAAGTGTCTCCCCTGAGGTGCTCATGTTCACTTGTAGGTGTGAAATGTTCTATTTATGTGCAAATAAAAATGCAGTGTTCACAATTCTGAGAAAGCCATTTTATGGGACATACATTAAAGTCACCTTGCTTTTACATATTTGATGTAAAAAAAAGTTGGGAAAATCTGATGGGAAGACAAAAGATCCATAAAGGTGACTTATGCTAAACCTTCTTGAATGCCATTAAAGGTTTCTGTTCATTCATTCAGTGTTAAACCTTCTCTTTTTGGCTTTCTTCCATGCAATTCTCTCAGGTGCTTTTCTTCCATCTTGGGATTACTTCCTATATCAGAGACAGACTGAGAGAAACATCATTCTTGTACGTTGAGATAGATATCTTGATTTCATTTTCATAAATCCTGATTGTGAGTCTTTCTTTGCCTATTTTCTCTTTAATGACCTTCAATCTTAATTTATAATAATTGTATCACATTTCAACTGCACAGTTGGGAAAAAAGATAACTGCAGTTTTATCCCAAATGAGGAGAACTCAAGCTAAAAAAATGCAATATTTCAATTGAAACAGGATGTTCCTTTTCAGCCCCCTGAGTATAATTTGTTTTAAAACATTAAATGAGACAGTATGTTGACACTTCTGTCCTTATATGTTAGAATAAAAAAATTCCCACTGATGAAAAAGAGGAAATGTGTTTGGATTTGTTACCCAGTTGTGGGAAGTCTCTCCCTTTTAGAGTGGGGAATTAGCAGGAGCAGACTCTTGGCTTAGCTAGAGGCCAGGAAACGTGAGACCTTGATTGTCTATGTATAAGAAGCTCATTCCGCACACACAGAATAATGCACTTTCAAACTGCTTTCAGTGCTCTTTGAAGCTGTGCGGAATAGCAAAATCCACTTGCAAACAGTTGTGAAAGTGGTTTGAAAACGCATTATTTTGTGTGTGTGGAAAGGCCTAAGAGTCAGCTTTTGCATGAAACTCACAGGAGAGTGAATAAAGTTTAACAATTTTTATTGAGGGATAATAGGGGTACACAAACACACAATAAAACCAGCAGAACACACACACAGTCCTAGGATATAGACAGTTTTGAAGGGATGGGTCTGGAATAGATAAAGAATTTATGGGGAGGGGCAATAAAAGTTATAGTCACCTGATCTTACAGTGGAATGGTCCAATGAACAGAACTGAGTGACTTGCACTTAGCTCTGGATGAACAGCGCTGTGGAACACTTTCACAGACAGAGAGAAGCCCAAAGGTACTGGACGCTGGCTATTGGGAGAGCGGGAAAATGGACCCTCAAGGTTATGCAGAGTGATCCTTAATCCTGCCTGTCCTGAGAAAGACAAGAGACAGACATCAACCTTAATGGTTGGGTCATTGTTCTAATGGTTTGAGACATCAGCTTGAGGTTCCAGGGAATATCTCCAAAGGGGAAATTAGCTGATGAAATTACAGCTGTGAAACAATGACAATGCAAATAAAGTGGTTGTTAAAGGTATTAGCCAGGTAAGCATATTAACATATCTATTGTCTTCACTGTGGTATGTGGTTCAGACTGGATATGGGAACTCTCTTCAGGGTGAGGTCTTTGTATTGACTAAATCCTGTCAGGAAAGGTGTGCGAGAAGCATTGTGCAAGCTGATTAGGATGGAGACAAATCCAGTCATAGTTCTTTCTCCTTGGGTGCACTGAGCCAATGCAAGGAATGGGCTCCCTATGTTGGCACTGTACTGCTAGGCACCCTAAGGGTTGGCTAAGGTAGGTAGAAATGTTTCTGTCTTCCAAACAGGGTCCCCTTAGTTCACCGTAGGTTGGTGTGGTAACAGATTTGGGTGACAGCCCATATGAGACTTTCCCGACAGTTATTCACTAGAATCACCATATAAATTGTAAGACCCTTTGATTTCAGCTGGATTTAAAATTTAAGAACTCCACACTGCATTTTACCCAGATGTTTATTCGTTCCTTTCTGTGCTATTGTAGTTTTCCAAACTATGAAGATAGAAATTCCCATTGCTAACTTCATTACTATTTATTTATGGTAAGTTCATTGCAGACACCAAATCCCACAGAAACTGTGATTAAAATAGATGTGTACATTATCATAAAAGCAACAAAAATTACAGTAAAATTGATGAACAATTAATCAGCACCATGGATTATAGTAACATGCGTATGCACTAATGTAATGCTTTCAGCTATACAACATCTGTTCTTTTATTCATGCTTTAATTCCCACACATTTATTTCATACAAAATTATACTTCATTCATTCCAACTGGTTAATATTTTGAAACAGGGGAAATCAGTTATTTTGCCCCTTTATTGCAGTGATATTTCAGATTTATTTGTAATACTTTATGCCAAAAAAAATTCAATAGTTTGCCAAACAGGGATGGCTAGCAGGCAATACAGGCCAGTTCTTCCTTGACAGATGATTTTTCCTGTTGTCTCCCCTCATTGATAGGGCTTCCCTGACTTTCAACATTTGTTGCAGAGATCACCACCAGGTTGGGCTTTTCCCAACAATGGACAGGACATGCTGGGAATTCAGAAAAAAAAAGAGCAAGGAGCAGAATTAACATACTCTGTTAAAAGCTAAAGAATTTTCCGAAGACAATAAATTGTAATGTAATTTTGTTTAGTCCCACCCCACCCCCCATCCATCATTAAACAAAAGCAGTTATTCAGTAAATGCCTGTAAAAATGAGCTAGTTTTCAAATGACAACAATGAAGATGCCCTTCAAACTTCTCCAAGCCCATTCCATAATCCTGCTGCTGTTATAGAAGAGGCACATACTCATTAAGATGTGATTATGAGGGTCTAATCTAGAACACAGGTCTTTCAAGTATGTAAGGCAGAAATCCATAATATGATGCCCATGGGCTTCATGGAACCAATGACATTTTTTCAGGCACCCACCAAATGTTCTTAGGAAGTGGTAATCCTTATCCCCACAGGGCTTATGATTGACCCCCACCCCAGTTGGAACCACATGCAGAATAATGCACTTTCAAACTGCTTTCAGTGCTCTTTGAAGCTGTGCGGAATGGCAAATCCACTTGCAAACAGTTGTGAAAGTGGTTTGAAAACACATTATTTTGCGTGTGCGGAAGGGGCCTTGGATTGACTGACCAGTTTTTTAAGAATGTTGCTTTGGCAGCCACTGCCACTACCACACAACTACCACCACTATTGTTATGTTTTTGTATTTATATATATACATATTTTCCTTTTCCTTTTTTAAAAAGTGTATTTAGTTTCTGTATTGTAAGTTTTTTCCTTGTTATTTTTTTTCCTATTTTTGAAAGCAAAAATAAACTGAAAAAATGCTGAGAATTCTATCTTAGGCTGATTCCTCATGGGCCAAAAACAGCAGTGTGAAAACGGTGTGAAAATGGTGTAAAAGGGTTTAAAATGGTGTAAAAGGGTTTGTACTGTTTTCACACCAGTTTCACACCACTGTTTTTGGCCCATGAGGAATCAGCCTTAGTGAAGGGAACTGAGACAGACCTTTCTCACTGGACACTTCCTATGGATTCCACAGGACCAGCCAAATATTTTGAAATTTATACACAGGATATTAATTTTACATAACACATAGCAGGAGATGTGTCTTCTTTTTACATATCTTCTGGTAAATGTGTGGGTTGTATGCATATTTTAGTATTCTTCTTAGACATCTGTTGTCAGCATATGACAAAATGACATATTATGTCTCTACATATTTAGACTAAATGTATACATATTTTCATAAACTTCTGAAAAGTGACAGGTGGGCTGATGAGATTTCACTATACGGTATACATAAATTTATATGTATTAAATATCAAACCTGCCTATTAATCATAATTACTGAAATGATGAATGCTAAGAATCATATATATATATATATATATATATATATATATATATACACACACACACACACACACACACACACACACACACACACACACACACACACAAATAGGGGAGGAGGGAGGGAGGAACCTGCTGGGGAGAGGAGTAGGGAAATCTGCTGAACAATCATTTTATGAATGGACACGATGGGTAAAGATTGTTCATCTTGCTATTGACTGATTCAAACCTGAACTGAAAATTCTCCATGTGTTCGTCATTCTAATGAATGTGAATTTAGAAAAATAAGGCTGACAATAATATTACATAAAGATAATAATATGCAATAATTTTCTGCTACTGCCAGTATTCTGAACCTGGATGTCTGTATTATAGTCCAGTAAGGTTGGTGTGGGGTACTCATTAAAGAATAGCAGATATGTCATTGACAGAATTATGTACTGATCTTGCCACCAAGGAATATTGCACTGATGAGTTCAGTCTCCTTCACAATACTGAATTTGTGATGAGCCTTGTTTTGATTCCATGTTAACAGTTTGATTACTATTCTAATGTGAACAATGTTTTGTTTGCACATCCTCACATATCATAGCTGCAGACTGGAGTGGTGGGGTTAACTGCTCCCTCTCCAGCATTCCAGCAGCATGTGTCATGCTGTTTTCATGTATTTGAATTTTAATCATTATACAGGAAAGACAGACAGACCCTAAATTTAGGGTCAAATTTGATATTATGCAAGAGATAAATGAAAAGAATCTATGCTTTTAGTGCTTGGTAAAAATGCTCACTGCGTTGAATAAAAATGAAACTGACCAATGGTGAGAGGAAGCATGGTGTAAAAGTTAACGGTAGCAGACTCTAATGTATAAAACTGGGTTTGATTTTCCACTCCTCCACATGAATGCCAGACCCTAATCTGGAGAACCAAATTAGATCCTTCACTCCTTCATATTAAGTATGCTGGGCATGTTATCAAAGTGGTGGGAGAATTAGTGAGGGCAGACTCATGGTTGGGCAAGCTCGGGGTTTTAGTTGCCTATGCATATAGAAATCAGCTTTTGCAAGAAATTCCACAGGACAGCAAATAAAGTTTAACAGGTTTATTTAGGAATAATTAGGAAAAAAACAAGCACACAATGATCAAAGCAGCAGAACACATGCACAGTCCTAGGATATAAGCATGTTGAGAGGATAGGTTTGCTATAGATGAAGGGGATTTGGGGGAGTAAGGGTTATAGTCACCTGATCTTGGAGCGAAATGGTCTGATGAACGCAGCAGAGTGACCCATGCTTAGCTCTAGCAGAAAGAATGACCCATGCTTAGCTCTAGTGGAACAATATCAACAGAGAGGTGTCCAGAGCTACTGAATACTGGCTACTGGAAAGGGGGGCTTCTTATAGAGAAAATGGGACCCTCAGGATTATGGAGAGGGACCCTTAATTTCCCAGGGCAAAGGGGAATCCTGCTTTTCTGGGGAAAGGCAAGAGACAAACATCAACCTTAATGTGTTAGATAGTTAAACTAATGGGTTGAGGCATTGGGCTGTATCTGAAAGGGGGAAGGTAGCTGATTGAATTACATGCATAGAATAATGACAATCCAAATGAATTGGTCAGTAGTGAGGGGTTAGTCAGAGAAAGAGGTTCTCAAGTTAATACAGTGCTGACAGGAACACTTGGGGCAAAAACACTAACAAGTCATTTGTCTTTACAGGGTGTATGGTCCAAGGCTGGAGATGGGAACGCTCTCCAGGGCAGGGGTATTATGTTCATTTAATCTCTTCTGGAAGAGTGTGAGAAAGGCATTATGTATGGCTAATTTGATGAAGGCAAGTCCAGGCAAGCCTTTACTGTGACCTTGTAGGCACACCAGCCAATGCAGAGAACGGACTACCCATTTTGGCACTGCACTGCTAGTTGGAACCACAAAACACAGCATTCAAACTCGTATTAAGGAGCACGAAAGACACTGTCAGCTTAACCATCCTGAAAAATCTGCAGTTGCAAAACATGTCTGAAACAAAACTGGACATAACATTTTATTTGAAAATACTGAAATTCTGGACAATTCAGAAGGTTACTATGACAGACTGCACAGGGAGGCCATTGAAATTCACAAACAGCAAGACAACTTCAACAGGAAAGAAGAGACTCTGAGAATTAACAAAGCTTGGCTACCAGTACTTAAAAACACCAAAAGCAAACCCCAAGGGCATGCTAAGGCCCCCTTCCTCTCCCAAACGGACCTGGCCACTGTGATTTATGCAATGGTCACCTCCAGATTAGACTATTGTAACTTGCTCTATGCGGGCCTTCCCTTGCGTCTGATCCGGAAATTGAAACTGGTCCAGCATGCAGCGGCACGCTTGCTCACAGGGGTAGCCTTTCGAGAACATATTCAGCCTGTGTTGCGCCAGCTGCATTGGCTCCCAGTTGAATTCCGAATCATTTTCAAGGTGTGGGTTTTGACCTTTAAGGCGTTACGCGGCCTGGGACCCTCGTACCTTCAGGACCGTACTACCCCATATGTCCCTACTTGGTCTCTGCGTTCAGCAGAGGCCAATTTGCTGGTGGTTCCCAGCCCCTCGATGATGCAGCTGGCCTCCACACGGGCCAGGACCTTTACAGCTCTGGCCCCGGCCTGGTGGAACACCCTTCCTCCAGCTGTCCAGGCCCTGCGGGATCTTGGTGAATTCCGCAGGGCCTGTAAGACTGTGTTGTTCCACCGGGCCTTTGGAGTGTCTAGCCGCTGATGGTGCCCCTCTCTGCTCCCTGTGCTGTTTACATCAGGGTGACCCTCATATTGAGGGGCCCGCTGCTCTCCCTTTTTGGAGAAGGTTTTAAAGGTGGGTTTTTGGACGCCTCTTTAACTTATTTAACTATTTAATCATTCGATTGCATTAACCACTGTTTGTATGGAGTTTTAGTGAGTTTTATTGTTTATTAACTGGGTGGAGCTATGTTATTTGTTTATTGTGTTTTGTATGATTTGCTCCTTTATCTGATATGGTATGAATTTTATGCTGTACACCGCCCAGAGCCCTTCGGGGATGGGGCGGTATAGAAATCCAAGAAATAAATAAATACATAAGTTCATGAACAGTGAACTCCACCCAAACGCAGGATTTGCATTCACCAATGCTGCTGCTGCTGCTGCTGCAGTGCATTCAAATGTGAATCAGTCCCTGGACTGAAAACCCCCACCCACAATACAATACTATCAACTACAACTTTGCATAGCAATTTCCACCCAAACACTTAGTGATTGGTTTCCCACCCTGGCACATGTACAATATATACCCCACTAAACATTCCCTTCTCTCTGGACACAGTGTGTAACAGACTTCCTTCTGTGATACACCTCTGAAGATGCCAGCCATAGATGCAGGTGAAACGTTAGGAACAAGATCCACCAGATCACAGTCATACAACCTGGAAAACCCACCACAACCAATTCTATTTTTACATCTAGTATTATTCCCAGTTACTTTTGTAAATGAGACATGCATGATTCCATATAGCAAAGTTGCTTTGTCAATACTCCACTTGAAAAAATTCTCTACTGTAAAATTTTAACTGAAATCTATCTTTTTCTGCATGCTTGGATTAACACAAAGAGTTTTATTGAACACATTAGACTATAGTGCTAGGAGACTGATTAATTTTTATATTTTTCCTTATAAATTAATTCCTGTGATGATTTGGAAGAACATAGCTTTAAAATAAAAATTATTTATCGCAAACATTGCACTGGAAACTAATAGGACTGACTGATTAGAGAATTAACATTTTTTTGTGGAATTGGTTGTTTCTGACTACCATTTAAAGACAGAGAAATTATCATTTCAAGTATATATAACAGCTGTATATGAGGAGCTCAACTCTTCTTAGGTTTCTTTTTTAAAATCCCAGGTATTGTCTCATCAGAAAATTCTTACTTTTGCATTCCATTTGAACAGTGAAGAATATAAGTCCTTCAGAGGGAGAACAGGCACTGTCAAACACAGTCTCTACAAACGTCACTGTGGTATCATTAGATATCACATTTTATACCACCCATGCCCTGTATCTGAATTATTTCATCAGCATTTTCTCTAATCAACTGCTTGAAAAGAGGCTGGGATTTTGTGTACCTGCTTTAACTCCTGGGAGGTGGTTATGGCTATGGATGATTTTCTGAGAGAGCTAAAGACATGTCCAGTGGGATCCTGGCAATAATGTCAAGAGGCATTATAAAATACAAAATGATGAGCTCGTAATATCTTTTCTCCATTCCAGTATAGGACAGATATTCTGCTAAACTACAATATTCTGGTTATAAAATTTTCACAGTACGGTCCAATCAGCCAAAAAGGTACTTCTCATTATAGAAGGACATGAATATTTCACATGCAGTTATGGTTTTATATCGACAGAAATGCCAGGAAGAAAAAAAAAGTCACATAAGTGGTGAAGTGTTGCTAAGAAAAAAGAAAACAGAATTCTTTACTGCTCCAAACTCTCTCTCTCTCTCTCTCTCTCTCTCTCTCTCTCTCTCTCTCTCCTTGTGGGGAATGCAGTGTGTGTGTGTATATATATATATGTATATACTAAAAAGCTAAATATGCCTCCCCACAAATATTACATATTTTATGCTATGTTAATTCCTGAAGATTTGGATAAACTGTTCTTGTAAGGAATTAACATAGCATAAAATATGTAATATTTGTGGGGAGGCATATTTAGCTTTTAACACAGATAACTTAAAACAGATAACAAATATGATCACCCTGAGCATGTACAGCTTGTGATCTATTGAGACAAACACAGCTCAAAGACATATTGGATAGTCTGCTGGGGCTCAATAATTCATCTGTGTATTGTAGTCTGATTAAGATTGTAAAATGTATGTATTTGTATTATAGAACTCTTGCATTACAAAGTTTATAAGTATGTACCATCAATCATGACTGATCCCACCCATGCAACTTTTTCTGCTGCTCCTAGGAGGAAGACCAGCCCCACCTACAGATTAGGCAGAGATCAATGGATTTGCCAAATCAAGTTGAAAACGAAGGTATATGTGTACTATTTTTACCTCTGTGTTTTTTTCTCATACTCTGCAATGGAACTTGGTGCTGAACATTTCACTGATGGTTGTTAAGTGCAACAGATCCCAGCACCTCCTCTAAAGAAACTACACACCTCTTTTTGCCTCTCTCTCTAACCCCCTCTCTTATTATTCACAATGATCAAAAATCTTTCTGATGCACAATCAATTTAAGAAGTCATCCTATTTATAAGTGCACATGGGGACCTGATTCCTTTTACCTGACTAGTTCTAAGGCATGGTTGGTACATTTTGTTTAGTAGACCACATGTTGTATATATCCGTTATAAATTTGGGAAAACAGAGTGAAGCAGATGCATTGAAATAAATTAAATATAATTCCGTCAAATAACTTCTGATTTTGAACCATGCCACATAATGTAGCAAAAGGTCCTCTTTTTCAAACTCTTTGTTCCTATAAATATCTCTACATGATGAAGGTAACACACTGTTCAATCTCTTCCTTGCATAGTCCTTGCAAGTGATCAGAGACAATCATTGCAGCCCTGGGGATCTTAAGGAAAAGAATAATAAATTTGAACTGTTCTTCAAAGAACATGTCATTTCTGAGTGCATCTTTTAGACTTTTTCTGATTTGATATTGGGAGATTACAAATAGTTTTTTTTTCACAATCAATCCTGTCAGAGCCTTCAAATGGAAATGTCACATAGGGACTAACTGCAACATTTTCAGAATACCCGTGAAAAGGAGTCAAGATTTGTTAAAGCCTGCTGAGCTTCAAAACAGTCAAGTGTATGACTATTTCCCTGTAGTATGGCAGTATTCACGTGATTGCTTTGGAAAAAATATGTGTGAGCTATGAGAATTACATTGAGTACAGCCCAGAAAAACCCAACTTGTAGCAACTGGAATCCCTATTTTAACATTGCTTGGCCATAGTGCTATAACCAATGTTTGGGTATTGATATACTAGATGTGATCATAACCAGTATTGAGGTATTAAGTTACTAGATGACAATCATGCAGCAGAATTTTGGAAAATATATAGGGAAGCTGCAAGAATCTTTTATAATATTGTTTGTACTATACATGGCTGTAACTGTGCATGGGCTATGAAAAAAAATGCAAGGCCCAAAAAGTCTGAAGAATTATTGTTGCAGATATCATGGGATTTTTGAGTAAGCCACAAATACATGAAATGTTGCACAATGGGAATTACCTCTGTAGTTTTTCTGCAATACCTGTTTGACTCAAGTGTTCTAAATATTAGATTTGAATTGACACCAAACATCCTAAACATGTCTAGATCTGTTTTGAATTGAGTGACTTCAAAGAAACCGTACAAATACACATGATGTCTGAGTTTTGTCCAAAATGACCCCACCCCTGCAAAAAATCCCACACAAACAAAGCAGAATTACAGCTGCTTTGTCTCTTTTTTGTAGGATGAATCTTCCTATAGATTTGTGTATCTACTTTAGATAATATATATTGAAATACATACATAATTATTAATACAAAATAAACAGTTTGTGACTATCAGGTTCATGATTTCCAAGTGGGTTCAAAATTATCACTTTTGAGAAAAATGTATTTTTATAGAAAAAGGAGAAGAAAAATAAGGATTAAAATAGGCCAATTGTTTTAGCAATCAGTTTAAAGGTATTGAACTAATATAGAGAAATTAGTTCTACTTTTTTCAGTATTAGTCATCTCATGAAAGACTACGAACAGTATGGCAAACACATCACCGCCATCTGAACATTAAAACGTGTCTTCAAAATTCATTTTTAATGCATATCAACGCACATATCAACGCACAATGCAATGTATCATATTTTCTATAAGTCAGCTTAACCTATTCACCTGGTCAGAATGTCAGATCACAAAGGGTTAACATGGAGATTTCGAACTGTGATTCCTCAATATGACTGTGCCTCATGCAATAAAATTTGCAACATACTCGTCATGGTTCCTCTTCATTTTGGAGGCAAAATCCCACAATATTATTGTAGTGTCCATTACCTGAATAAACATTCTTGAGAGCATCCCCCAAGTTACAAAATCTATGTTTAGTTACAGTTTGTAAGAATCAGAATACTGGTGCTTTTAGGTAGGCATTGAGTGCTTGTCTTTAGGGAAAGGGAAAGGTGTTCTTGGGAACATTTGTGTCAGCTGCATAACATCTGAGCTTCTGTCTTCATTCTTGTGTGCAAGTGTTAAAATGTAAGAATAGCCAGGGAAATGAGGCTTTTGACATGAGCCAAAGGGCAATAACCAAAGAACTCTTGTGGGTCTGAGGCAGACAATCCTGAGGCAGACAATCCTTGTGGGTCTGAGGCAGACAATCCTGTAAATCTAGGGCCGTTTCTGCACGGCCAAATAACAACGCCCTAGGGATGGAAAAAACACTGTCCCTGGGGTACTGTTCACACAGGAGGCACTGCTGCATCGCAGCAGCGCCATTCTCACCCCCAAGCAGCGCAAAGATGTGCTTTCAAACCTCACTTTCTGAGCAAGGTTTTTGAAAAGCAGCATCTTCCTGCTGGTACAGTGTGAACTACACTGGCGTGAGGGCACCACTTTTGGCTCCCCCAACTCACCTCTCCATCCAGCGCAGCTCTGCAGGGCTGAAGGGACATGCTTATGCTGCCCTCCAACCCCTGGAGGTTGGAGGGTAGCGTGGGTGTGTCCCTCCAGCCCTGCAGAGCTCTGCTGGATGGAGAGGTGAGTGAGCTGGATGAACCACACAGAGCCGCCTCTCTGGTTCGTTACATCTTCGGGGCCGCACATACGCTACCATGCGAACGGCCTTCGAGCCTCCACCAGCACAATTCTTGCCGGTGGAGGTGTGTTTCTGCCACAGTGCGGAAACAGCCTAGAATTCATCCAGAATGTATTCTATTTTAATGTATGGAACTCTTCATTGCAGTTAATTGTACTTTCTTTTTTTAAAAAAAGAATTTGCATTCTGTAATCCACTTCAAGTCCTCAAGCAGGTAAGAAATGCCTAAATAAATAAATAATTTGTTTCCAGGTCTTGTCTGGCTCACATGATCCAGTCTTAGTAATTTTGGCAGCAGTATTAGCTGGACTCCTGCTCATGCTGATTAATTACATTGGTTTATATGTTGTTTGACCTTAATTATACACTAAGGCCCCTTCGCACATGCAAAATAATGTGTTTTCAAACCACTTTCACAACTGTTTGCAAGTGGATTTTGCCATTCCGCACAAATTCAAAGACCATTGAAAGCAGTTTGAAAGTGCATTATTCTGCATGTGTGGAATGAGCCTAATTCATTGCTCCTTGCTTTGAGAAGTTAGATTGAAAAATGAGTTGCTCAGTTTCTGAATCTACCCTTAGATATTTTTCTTACTACTTGCAGCTTGTCTCTATTGTTCTGTTGCATTTTTGGCTTGCAATAATTGAATAAGAATTGATTGGTGAAAGAGAAGGAGCTTTATACAAAAAGAAAAAAAAGATTTGTTTTTAAAAAAATGGTCGAGACTTTCAGTCACTTTATATGGTGATATGGTATCATATGCTTATAAAATTCCAGAAGCAAATGTCTATGTTCAGCTTCATGACCAAGCAAATATCTCAAGCACATTACAAAACAAATATCAGCGCTGGATCACCACCCAAAATAGACCCAGGAAAGCTAAGGCTGCAATGTGTCTGGTCAAATAAGATAAAAATGGATTTGCTTCTGAACATCCTGTATCAAGCCTTCCTGACAGAACTGTTTGCTTTTGGGTTCCAACAGATATTTAGATAAATTTAGAATTCAATTTGGACATTTATTCATACATTTAAACATTTGCACCGTGTCTTATTTCGAATTAAGTGCTCTGTGAAGCATACATTGCATCATGAAAGCTTACATCAAAAAATAAGACTCAATGACCCATTATTGATAACAAAAGACCAGCTTCTTTAAGAAAACAGCTACAGAATAATTTGTTCCTGGTACCTAAAAGAGAAGAGTGTCTATGTCAATGGGATTCCCTTGCTATCATGAAAAAGTACCTGCTATTATTAAAAAGAACCTGCTTCTCGTCGCCTGGGGCTGCCAACTTCCAGGGAGATCCTGGTTATCTCCAGGGAGATCCTGGTTATCTCCCAAAATTACTATTCATCTCCAGACAACAGAGATAATTTCCAGTGGGGAAAAAATGGCTGCTTTGAGGGTAAACTATACAACATAATACCCCTCACTGTTCAGTTTCACCCCCAAATCCCCATGAATTTTATAAGCCAGAGTTTGCAACTGTTATGGGTAAAACCCATAGTTGTGAGGGTTTCAAGCCTAGGCCGTTTCCGCACGGCCTCCATTCGCCCCCACGCCGCCAAGAGTTCTGGCGGCGTGGGGGCGGAAGCCCGTTCGCATGCAAGCATGCGAACGGGCCAAGCAGAGGCCGACAGACGGCAGGCGGCTCCGCACGGAGCCGCCTCTTCTCCCTTCTGTGCCCCACTCACGATGTTACCATTAGGTAAGCCTGCCGGGCGTCGGGCCAAGCCCCTCCCACGCTGGCCCTCGGAGGACATGGGGCCGCTGACGTACCAGCAGACGATGACGGTATTATCAGAGCGGGGCTGGTAGAGCGGTGGACAGTTTTCCCCAGCGCCGTTCGCATCCACGCTGCTGGAAGACGCTTCCTCTAACAACAACCCTTTAAAGGTTGTTTAGCGCCTGAGTCGCTTCTGGGGAGGGAAGCGGAGTCAGGTCACCGCTGCTGCATTGCAGAAGCGGCCAGCTTAACGGGCGCCTGGGGGCTTAGCGCTTTAAATTTCAGGCCGCTGGCATGAGCCGTATGAAACGGCCCTAGTTAAAGGATTTTTTAATTGCTGGCTCTTTGCACACCTTAGAAATATTTGTAATGTCAAACGCTTGGCTAAAAAAGCAGAAGTAGCGCTTGGTGCGCTTAGTCAGTAAAGCCGCAGCAACGCTTAGCTAGGAAAGCAGAAGTAACACTTGATGGAAAAAATAAGTAATAATAGCATGTGAGAGTTACTCATATGTACCCGTGTACATTAACTGGAAAAACAATTACGTAGCGCTGTTGCTTAATGAACTGTAACTATCAGACAAACCTCTACAGGGGATTTTGGAAGATGGGGTAAGAATGCACGTGAACTGCTCATGATACATGCATGCTATTACCTTATTAGTAAGATTGTGAGGCTTGGGTCAGCTGGGATTGGCTCAAGAGCCAGTGAGGATGTGTATAAAGGAGCTGCCCTGCAAGGCAGACCTCAGGGAGCCACACCCCGGTGTGGTTCCCTCCACCTCTATATAGACGTGTTCCTGAATAAACTGTTTACTGCTACTGCTGCATTTGTGAGTATTAATTGGGAATATTGGAAAATACTCCATAACACAACCCTATCATCACCACACTTTGAAAGCCTCTGTAGATTTCAGTTGGGCCTAGTTGTCCTGGAGAAAATAGCTGCTTTGGAGGGTGTACTCAATGATGGTAAATTTCTTAAATGGAACCACAGTGGGTTGGGCTTAAGTGGGATCCCAGTGGTTGCCATCCCACAAATATTAGAACTGTGAGTGAGTTATGGCTTTCCAAGAGCAAATGGAGGAGGTTAACTTGGTGTTTCCTTGGAAGTGGCAGAATTATAAAGCCAGACTGGAATTGTATCTATTCGCAAACAGCATAACTGAACCAGAGAGGAAACGTGCAGTTTTTCTGAGTGTGTGTGGAGAAGGAGTGTTTGACCTAGCCACAGCTCTGATAGCTCCTAGGAAATTATCAGCAATGCCTTTTGAAGAGATAGTAGCTGTTTTAAGGGGTCATTTTATTCCCCAACCGTCAGAAATGGCTAGATGAGATGTATTTTATAAACAAGATCAAGAGGGGACAGAAACATTGTGGAATACATTGCAGACCTAAGATGTTTGGCTCAGCATTGTAACTTTGCCAATTTAGAAGAAACGTTACGAGACCGCGTGGTTTGTGGCCTGAGGGAAGCACCATTGCAAAAGTTGCTGTTTGCAAAAAGGGACTTGACCTTTCAGATGGCTTATGAGAAGGCTTTGAGTTTTGGAATTGCTGCAGCCTCTACTTGGGAGGTGAGACAAGCTAGGAGCCCACAGAGAGTGCAAACAGCTGGCAGTGGAAGTGCAAATCCTGGCAACATAGAAGTTCAGAGACTGCAACATGGCACAATGAGAACTGTGGGGGTGTCTGCTTCTGTGATATTTTTGGATAGTCATACCTATGAGAACTTCACTGAATACTTAGATTCTTGAATGTCATTATTCCCCTGCCTTTTTCATCCTTCGCATAGGCTTGTGATGAACATATGAGATTCAATGGATGCCTCCCAATTACAACATGATGATTTTAGCACCTTCTTTGGTTGCCTTGGAGTTGCTTTGGTTTCTAGATGATTGACAAATGGGGTATAAATAAAAGTAGTAATAAAACAAACAAAACCTCAAGAAACATTTTATGGACATACTAGTGTGTTAACAGTATATTGATATTGCCCTGGAATTTAAGCTGCTTGTATGTTTTGAGAACACTCTTTTGATGTTTCATGAATATTCACAAGCTCATGGACAAATGCAGCAGTAAAATCACATTACCTTCTTTGCCTGCCTTGATAGTATGATTTGCTGACAATTGCCTTCTTACCTGGCTATAAAACGTCTAGCATAATTTTGACACTGCATGCATAATAAATCACCATAGTGCTTTCACAAACTTTTTTCTGCAGATAAGAAATGGTCCTCCCAGACAATCTCTTGCCTACATGTTTTCAATTTTATTTACATATATAATATCTCACCACAAGTGCTCTTGGGCTACTTTGAACAAATTACTGGTAACCTTCCACACTATAAAACACAAAATTTTGATATATACTTTAATGCTTGTTGGGTAAGAAAATAATATGGCAATGGTTTCTCATTAAGTTCTGTATCAGTCCCTCAGCTACTAATTGAGTTATTTCCACTTGTTCCAAATGAGAATGAGCCCCAGTGCATGTATATAGATTTGTTTACAATTCTTATCAAGAAAAGGTAATAAAATGCATAATTTAAAGTTTTAAAAAATGTACAACAAAAATAGTTTTACTCCAGAATTCTGTACTAATTATTTTAAACAAACATTTAATAATTTTAAATAACATGATACTCTGTCCCCTAGATTTGTTCTAGATTTTTATATGATACCATGGAAAAATTTTATATGATACTTGGAAAATATAGAGTAGAAAGATTTCAAATGTCCTCATATTAGAATACCATCAGTCTGTTGAGCAACCAGAACAATTCTGGATGCATCCATAATTCATTAGCTATTGTGTTATCACTGTACTACAACAATCATTCACAAATGGATTATTCTGTGTAAACAATCCAGTACAGTTGTGAATGATTGTTTTAGCACAGTGACACGCTGATATCCAGAAGATACCTTTATCCTTCCATTTCCTTCCTGTGCTGGTATGACTTTGTTGATTTTATATCTTTTTGAACTCATTGCTATAACCATCTAATGTGAATCTGTCCAGTTTCTACAAAGACTTCTATGAAAGCTTAGCTTTGTATTATTTGTGTATTTCATAGACAATGTTACAAGCTATGAATATTGCCATATATTTAAGCGTTGTGTTCACTGTATTACAACATTTACTTCACTTTCTAGAAACACAGCTAGTAACAGTATTTCTTTAGTTATTTTATTTCAAAGCCTGCTCATTTCAGTGATGATCTTCTGATAGCCACAAATGCAAAACATAAAACCCATATAAATATTGCATCCCAATCCTCCTCTCATGCCCTGGCATTCAAACCCAACTGATTAGAAGATATATTGCTTCCAATAGACACAAACAAAGTAGCTAACCATATGTTGAGGTATGTGTACAATGTCAATGTTTCTGGTAGCAACCATCTTGCAAGAGTGATGTACCATACAGCCCCATCCAGAGCCCAGGTTGGCAGGACAGGGCTTTTGACTGGTGTGGGGAGGATGGGATCAACAACAAATCTCTCCAGCTAGCCAGAAGCCCTCTAAGTGCTGAATGGACTTATGACATCCTTTTGAATGACATAAGTCCAGGGTACTGCCTGTGGTGTCCATGGCCTGAAAGCCTTAGCTCACCCTCTCCACACTGGTGTATGATCAGATGCCAACACAGGGCAGAACACCAGCTGCCCTTCTGAGTCAAGCACCATGGAAGTCTGCAATATTCACCTGCCCCCCAGATTGCCCACCCTGCCTGTGCAATTGCCCAGTGTGCAGGCGGAGTGGGCATATATGCCAGCGCAAGCTCAAGAGCCATTTGCTTCCCCTTTTTGGATAGGGCTGCTCGACAAGCTTAGGTAAATGTCCAGAAGAAAAACTTTGCTGGGTTTATCAGAAGCCATCAGGAACACCTATCTGTTTACCATTGCAATAGTAATTCATTGAACACTTTGTCAATCTTAGAGGATGTAGTGGAATAAAAGGACAGAATCCATTTTTTCAGCATTGATTAGAACACATAATGACAAATCACTTAATCAGCTGGAAGAGTTTAAAGGAGCCTTTTAGGCCTAAACCCCACTTGATGCAAAAAATTCAAAATTAGAGCATTTCCAATAGATCAGTTGTTTCCAACCTGAAGTATGCCTATCCCCAGGGGTATGTGGCAGAGCATTTGGGGGTACATGAAAAAGATCACATAATGAATTTGCTAATATGGGGGTACAATTTTAGGGAAATATGTTGCCAAGGAATACATCAGTGGAAAAAAGGTTGGGAACCACTATGGTAGATGACAATCCAGAGTCATCTTGAAAATTTCCAGCAAGGAAGAGCTGCCCACAATAATTGATTCCGTTGTTAAGCCATTCTTACCATTAGAAAGTTTATCCTATGTTCAACCAAAATATACTCTCCTGAAACTTAAGCCAATTAGATTTAGTCTTGCCAAGTATGCTTTCTGCTCATATTAAGGATTTTTGTACCATATCAACTACTAAGAATCAAGCATTTTATTGAAGGCCATTTGTTCACAGCATCCACATACTAGTTCCATGTTGTCACTGCCTCCACTACCACAATATTGTACAAAACTCATTGTCAAGACCCTGTCAAGATTTCAACTCTTTCCTGGCTCTATGGATACTGTGGGATTCCTTGTCTTGTTATGCTGTTAATCCTATGCTTGTGTACCTTTGTTTTAGGCATGCAGTATTTTTTCTCATTTGTTAAATCAGTAACTAGTCCTTTGTTTTGACCTTGGAGGCTTTGCAGAGTCTGTGAGCATTTCTAGTGATTTCACCCTGCTGAGATGGTGAGGGTGAGGGTCTGGACAGGTATTTAGAGAAGGGGTATTAAGTTGTACAGTAGAACTCAGTTCCAGCAAGGCTTACTAGAATTCTGTTCATAAGGTTCTGAACCCAAGAGTCTGGTTATTGATATTGTGGGAGGTCAACAGATCCTAACTGTCACTCAGGTCTGAACTTGGGTTGCTAGCCTCCAAGTAGGATGTAGAGATGTCCTGCAATTACAGCTCATCTCCAGATTACAGAGATCAGTTTCCCTGGGGAAAAAAAAGAAGCTTTGGGGGTACTTCCATGGCAGTGTATCTCACTGAGGTCCCTATTCTCCCCAGGCTCCAGGCTCGTTCCAGGAGTTTCCCAGCCTGGATCTGACAGCACTCACTGTGGTTCTGATGGGAATATTGCAAGCTCAGATGTTTATGTGATTGGTATATAGCTTTTGAACACATGAGGCTTTATCAGGAGAATAAAAGCAGACTTCCCAAGGATTTTACTGTATGGACACACCTGGTTTAATATGCACCATTTTCTTCTTACTAATTTCTATTTATTTTTTTATTTCCTAAAATGATTCCTAAAAGTACTGTTTAGTAATATTTCAGTGATAATTTCAAGTGTCCAGAAAAAAATCCATGTTACCTGAAATGTAATCTGTATAATTTTAAACCAGGCAACTTAAGTCCCTGTTTTCCTTATGGCAAGCTGCTCATAAAACCTTTCAGTCTTTGTCTTAGGTACAAAGGTAAATGAGAATAAATGATACATTTCAGTTCTGAAATATCCAATAGAAATGATTAATAAAAGAGGCTAAATAGTGTATGTCTCTGATGAGGTCCTTCAACTAAAACCAATATCATGGTGGTATCCATAAGCCACAGGACAAAGAATCTCAAGCAATTATGGGCATCATGAAAGTTCCACCCTGGGCAGAGAGTACAAGTCTCTCCCTAAACTGCCTTCTAAGCAGAGTAAATATGAAAATGATTGGATCTGTCTTTTGGTAACTGAGGGAAGGGGCAGATGGATGGACAATAATTGGATCCTCTATTTCTTCAAGACAGTGTGAAAATAAGA